>NC_134487.1:102478379-102570879 GCF_040206685.1 Ascaphus truei | reverse complement strand
TGTCTCTATGGTCCTCTGCGTCCTTGCAGGCTTTCTCTGGATCTCCTGCTGCTGCATAAGTGTATACAGTACTGTATTTCCTCAGTTCTGATCTGGCCGACCCTTGTGCAAATCTTAGTCTTCCCATGGGCATGATATAGAAGACAGTTTAGTGACACCTGGTTGCACGTTTTCGCTAGCCACGTGCGTTGTTCTGTATCTCTTCCTTGTACATGCACATTATTGCCATTTTCTTTGCTTGGAGGTGAGGAGGAGCGCAGGAAGATACCGTGGTATATGTGAAAGAAAAAATATATATAGTGCAGACTGTAATTACTGCTACTGTTCCTTATATCTCTACAAGAATAGAACTCACAAAAATCGCTGTATAATGTCGCATGTCAGAGATCCTTCTCTCTCTGACTGGAGCCCTTTAAACCTCAAATGCCAGGATATCCCTCAATGGATGGATGCGGTATGAAAATAAAGGAAAAACCACAATAGTGCATACTATTTGGACTCAGTGTATTATATAATCATCACAAGTGTTAATAAACTCACATTTTCCATATAATAATCGGATGGGGGAGAGAACCGCCGATTTAGAAGGACAGTTTCAAGCTGCTTCCCAGTGCCTTACTCGCTCCTCGCCGTGGGCTTCCGCATGCGTCACTGCCCACGGCAGTAGTAGTTAGCGCACTCATTTTATTTGTATATCTTTATTTAACCCACGGCTTTGAACATTACAGCTTTTTGTCAGCATGCAAAATACTGTAGATGCATGAATTACAGTACAGTTCATCACCTGGCAGTATAGATGGATAGGTTTCCTGCGCAAACACGGTTTTGTTCTGGGCAACGTTACAGTTGGTTTCCAATCCCTGCTTTGGAACTGCCACTTTCTCAGGGGGTACAGAATACTGTGCATGGGGATCAGTGGATAGGGCTGATCCCCAGGCATCCTGGGGGCACTTCTGCTTGGCCTGCTGATGTATGCCTGCATTCCCGTTACTGGGACATGCTCTTCTCTCTTTTGGCCATACTATTGGATCCTATCTGAAGGAATACTGACCCTATCTGAAACATAATAAAAGGGGGTCCTGATCTATACTATGTTTTTGGGAACATCTTCCCTATCTCTTCCCTCTGACGCCTTTCTCTTTCTGTCATGCTGGAACTCTCTCCCAGAATCCTCTGCTCCTGTGCTTTATATCTCCTTTGACACAGTACTGCTATGTCACCACTGGGTGGAGCTTAACATCTACTCTCAATTTTAACTCATTGTTTGCTTTAGTAACCAACACCAGGAAGGACGGGAGGAGGTATTACTTATACAAACCCTCAACAATAATACGGATAATATTCATCTTACGTCTGCATTATCCGAAGATTCAGTTTGTTTTTTGGATCTAAGGATGCTGAATAGTCTGGACAGTAAAACATTGACAGATGTCTACCAAAAACCAACACACATTAACAATTTTTTTAATTTCATTTCTTAACAGCCTTCCAATTCAGAATTTCACTGTGGGACTGTTTTTTGAGAATTTAGCGCACCTGCCCTAGATAAATTAACTTTTTCAAATGTGCTGAAGAACCTCAAATAATGTTTTAATGGCAGAGGTTATAGTTAGAGAAGGGCTAAACTGTCAAAATCCGTTTCACGGAATTTCCAGAGCTTTCCATTCAAAATCCATTCTATCGTGTAAAATCTGTCTATGGATTGTTCCAGTTTCAATCCATGCGAATTAATTGGATACAGTCCACTGTGGATTTTAGCAATCTAATCCGCGGATTCTGCAATCTGCTGGTGAATTTTACCAATCCATTATTTTTAATGAATCTTTTAATTCTTAAAATGCACCAGCAGATTGCAGAATGCGTGAATTGGTTCAGCAGGAACTCGTCCTACAGCAAGGGTTTGTGAGGGCGGGACTTGCCCCTTTAATGCCCATTCGTACACTTCTTGGCAGGATGGCAATGATAATGAGAACAACATAATTTATACTGAATTCGGGCACCCCAGGTCTGGATCTCAGCAGCGCTTCCAAATGTAGCCCTCTTATCCCCACCCTAAGTGAGATTGAGGTGGGTAGGTGTATCTGACTACTTATCAGTGTGGTGCTGTACCTGTTTGGCAACCAGGAGGGCTGAGCTTCTGCCACGGGGAATCTGGGGTAAATTACTCTTACTACTACTATATGGTGCAGCGCCTCCACCTGTGATGGCTCCCAGCAGAGCGGGAGTTGTTCCTCGCAGGACACATACAAATGAACACATACACTAGATGTAAAATAGCAACGGACTTTACTATATGAAGAATGTAACTTAACACATACATCAGCAATACACAACAAGATATATGTACCACCCTCTGCCACTAGCTGGCAACTATAACCTTGCCCCTAACTGGGCTATAACCTCCTTAGCCCCTAACTGGGCTATTCCTTTAAACCCCCTTCCCAACCCCGTGTCCAAAGAGTCCAAGCCCACCCAAGTGTGTGAACAGGCCTGTCACATGTGAGGAGCAAGATAAAGTTGGTGCACGTGTGGAAGGTTGTAAATACCTGCCCAGGTGTCTCTACACCTGGGTGTCTTCGCAAAGGATCTACCGGCGCCGCTTGGTCCAGTGCTGATCTGTACCTCCGCGTGGATGGGGTCCAGCCGAACGTCCCACCATAAGGACAGTCTCTGTATTAGCAACACCGCATACAAGAACATGCAGCAGACTCTATCACTGGGTCCCTGCACTAAGGAACTGCAGCAGGGCCTCTCTCTCTTCCTGCACTAAGGAACGGCACAGGTACTGTCACTAGGTCCCTGCCTAGCACACAGGTGAAGGGGCACAGGGTCCTTACCTAAGGGCCTGTCCCTATGAACACCCACCCTCTCTAGTGGGGAGTCAGGACCTCAACTCTAGCCTGGGGATTTCTGGCCTAGAACAGAAGCTCACAGCTCTCTGCCCCCGTTCTTTCCCCCTCTGAGTCCTCAGCCTAACTGACTCATGTGCTTCACAACAATGTATCAAATCCCCTGCTGCAGAGAATCTGCAAGTCTCAGTGGCTGGCTGGCTGCAGGTGACAGGGATCATAGGGCATTCCCCGGAGGCTGCTGGGAGATGTAGTCCACTCAGGACCTCTTTCCTATGGGGACTGCGTGCGCGATCTCTACTGCGCCGGTGCGAAGATGTAATGGCCGCCGCTACGCTTAACTGCGTCTGCGCAACCTCCCAGAGCTCCTGCACACTTGTAATCGCCACCACTACCCTTGCCAACCTCTGCGCATTGCGCGAACCTCGTGTCACAACCAAAATGGCGGCGCCCACCGGGAGAAGTCGCCGTCCCCTAACCCCACTGCCACAGGGGTAAGACAGGGGGCAAAGGGACATCAGGGAAACAGGGGGTGACCCCCTTACAGTAGATGAATTAGTACAGCTCAACCCTGTTATAACTTGGTGCTTGGGGTCCAAAGAATCACATCGCGTTATAAGCGGATCGCATTATATGCAGGTCTCATTTTTGTGCGAGAGAATTTCACCCCTCAGGGGTATCATGGCCACTGGAGGGGGAGAGCTGGGATAACTCTCCCGCTGTCCCAGGCTCGGTGGAGCCAGGAGGTGAGCAGGCAGGGGTGTGTAGAGGGAAAAGTTTGCACATCCCTGGACTGGACAACAGAAGCTGATAGAGACATCCAGCTCCCTGCCACCTGGGACATGACAAGCCCTGGTCACCACTGCAGGGCACAGGTAAGACTAGATCTGGCCTGGGGTGGGGGGGGAGGGGGCATGGAATCAGGGGCCGGTGGCATCGTAAAACAGCATAGTAGGAAGATCTGCAAGGTACTGTATATTCCGTATATATGTATATCACTTGTTCAGTGTTCAGATGAAAAAAATCCACATTACTTACAAAAAAATTGGGAGCCATGCTTGCATCGCGTTATAAGCGGATTCGCGTTGTAACAGATCGCGTTATAACGGGGTTGAGCTGTACATAGAACAACCTGTGCAATTCCATTTGCTCTATCTAAGAAAACCATTGACATGTTCTCCTTACAGATGCTACTTTGGCCAAATGTCCTCTAAGTGAGAAGATGCTGGCTGGTTTCTGTGGGTACCGGGCATGGAATTTTTGATCTTCAAATTCCAGGGGGAGCATGAAAGCTGTTCAGCAAAGGAGCGACAATAAAAAACATCTAAGTCAGGTGTTTTGATCAAATGTGGAAAATGCTGCCATCTTGGCTCATTTGGAAGGTGTTTGGACTGGGGCGCTCCCTAGATTGTGTGGCTAAAAAATGTTACAACGTCTTAACTCTAATAAAATAATAAAAATATTAAAAAAATGAATATGAGGTTGTGTTCGTGGTGTAAAAAGAGTATATAGAAATATATACTGGCCCTTTTTGATGATTTTGTGGTTGCCGCTTGACCTTGAAGAAGGGAACCCCGTGTCCTTCTTATCGTGGCAGTGGTGGTGTAAAGATGGTCAGCGCAAACCTCATGGACCTCACGATATTGATGGAACCGGATGAAGTTGAATAAATAAAAAAGAATAAAAAAGGAATAAAACACAGTATTAGTGCATCATATCCACATGTGTGGGGGATGGGAGGGGGGGGGATAGGTGTGGAAGGAGGATACGCTGGAAGGGTTGATGGTGTTTTTTCCACTATCTAATCAAAGAATACACAAATATATGCCGGAGCTCATTGAGAGAGGGACCCAGCACACTGTAGGACATCCGGTGCAGATCCCCTCTTCCGGTTCCACTGCCGGACGCGCCAGTGGGAGCAAGAACGGAGGAGGAGACCGTGCAGGAGTGTACCAAGCGGCTGATGCTGGGCAACAGAATTTGCTATAGAGTGTGAGTGTGCTTTTTGTTTTTGTGTATTGCATTTTGTCCAGTGCATTGTGTCATAGATTGTTTTATACCTTTTATGTTTCACAACATGTATGCATGTTTTATGCTCATGTCTTCAATGTTTACCCAATAAAGACCTGTTATATTGTTAACCCTGGTTTGCACACATTCTTTTTGGTCTTCTGGGAAACGGGGAGAGGAGACACTCACACACCACACCTATCGGGGGATATTTTGCTGAGACGACCAGACACCATCCATACAGGACACCACCCTCTGAGGGCAAGAACTCACATTAGGCCGTGTGAGTTTTATGTGTATTGAGACTCCATTATATGAGTCTGCATTAACCCACTACAGTCTGCGTTGAGGGAGAGACACCACACAAGCCCGTGTGAGTCACTGAATCCATATATTTGTGTATTCTTTGATTAGATAGTGGAAAAAACACCATCAACCCTTCCAGCGTATCCTCCTTCCACACCTATCCCCCCCCCCCTCCCATCCCCCACACATGTGGATATGATGCACTAATACTGTGTTTTATTCCTTTTTTATTCTTTTTTATTTATTCAACTTCATCCGGTTCCATCAATATCGTGAGGTCCATGAGGTTTGCGCTGACCATCTTTACACCACCATCTTGGCTCATTTGCTGTGCCTACTTACAATGTAAATAGATGTAATGCACGATTCCAAAACTGAGCAATGTTGTGAGTAGTACACTTTCAGAAACAATGCACCTCAAAGCAGGAGAGCATAACTGAACAGTGCAGATCAGTAGAAAATGATATGTATGTATTAAAAAATAAAAGAACCGTATTCAGACTTTGTGCGGCAAATAAAAGCAATTCACAATATTTATGGACATTGTGAGTGACCTATCTGCTCACCGCCTCCGATCCTTTTACGACGCCCGGCCATGAAAGTGTGTACACCATGTGACTCCCTTTGGATAACGTCACATACTTGACCTAAAATTAGTCCGTCACATGGTGTAAAACAACCAATCAGATTGGGGATTTAGTTCCCACGATCTGATTGGCTGAAATACTATGTGACACCGGCCATCTTGGATGTAGTGACGTCATCTTAAAGGGAAATGAAGCACAGCCATTCTGATTGGCTGGCATCATTCCCTTTAAATGACGTCATAAAAAAAAATCGGCACATGGTTTTAACAGCCAATCAGATGGCTGTTGAACCAGTTCCCACCCAAATGTGACGTCACAAGCCATATTTATGGCTGTGACGCCTCATTTGAGCCCAAGAAGACGATGCGACAACATCAGTTGTGATCTACCATGGGGTTTTTTGGATTGAAAGATGAAGACAGAAGATTAAGAAGATAAAGAAATAATTACAGATGAAGATAGAAGAAGCTGATTAAAGATAAAAGAAAGAAGAATTGGGTACCTGATCCAAATCTTCATGGCGGATGGCATCGGATGCAGTTTCGGGCCTTCGCGGTATGTGAGCTTCCTGTTTCCCCAGCAGTCAGAGGGCCAATGCTTCTAAAGGTAAGTGTAGACGGACGTACACAGAGGTACACAATTGGAGGCTTTTATAAGGTGAAATTATAATAAAGCTTTATTGTGCCTTTTCCTTTTCATCAGGAAATCATCCAAACACAGGGGGGGGGGGGGAACAAAGCTTCTATTCACTTGGGAGTATTTCTAGTGAAATCCTATGCAATTAATTCACATCTCCGTTAGTTAAGCATTTCTCCCAGCCCCAAACATATAGCATGAAATAAGCAGATATAAGCAATCTCTTAATTATGAAAGTCTTATCTGTTTCTTTCTGTAGAGTAAGCTTCTCTGCTCTCCTGGAACTGCACCCGTGCGTGCACAGAAAATATCAGCATCCAGAACACTCCTCTGTATCTCCAAAGGTCAGCTCTCATTCAGAGCTAAGGAGTCCCTTCCTGTCTCAACAGACAGGCTTTTGTAAGCAATCAGGCAGGTGGTGTTTATTAATTGACTACCAGCCGTTAACCACCACACTACCAGATTAAAGGCACATTACTTGAACAGGGATTACTCCCCTGTTACATACCTCTCCTGTTTGTGGGAAGCTCGGGCTTGCCACGGCCAAAGCCCATCCTTCCACTCTCATTCTAGATATCTCAGTGACTTGAATGAGAGTGGATGGAGGAAGAGAACCCTCAGTCCTGTTGGGATTGGAGCCCTTTCTCCAGTTTATTCGCGTCTCCTCCTGAAGGTGTTTGAGATCAGCACCCCTCAGTCGCTCGAGGAGGACTTTCTCCAAGTATAGTCTTTTTTCTACGTGCGCAGTCATGAGATTTCCCTCGCGTCGGGTGCTCGTCTTATTGTAGGCATACTGTATGGCAGCAGTTGCAGAGCGTTTAAAAAACGCCCTTTTCCCACTCAATGGGGTTGCTAGTTTGGCCCCTTTTAGATTAAGTTGCAATTCCACACCCACTTCCAGAGAATGTCCCATCTTTTCAGCTTCATCAGCTAAGGATTCTTCAGGTTTTAATTCAGCACGTGTACCTTCTTTTGTTGCCTGCTGGGTGGCTTAAAGTTTTGCTAGTGCTTGTTTAGGTGGTTCAAATTTTGCAACCTTGTCTTTCAGATGAGCGGTATTCCCAGCTCTCACTGTACCCTTGTCTTCACGGGTTTTTGAGGCTGTGGGATACTGACGCTTAGTCAGGGTCAATACTTGTCCTTGTAGGACTGTAATCTCATCCGCGAGAGATCCCTGTTTTTTGAGTGCGTCTTGCAAGTCTCTTCTCAGGGAATTTATCTGCATGCTTTGCTTTCTCTGAGCCTGCCTCCACATTTTTATTGCAGTGTGGAGCCCTATGAACTTCTTTGCTTGGGCCACAGTTACTTGTTTCAGTTTCTGGACCTTCTTCTGCTCCCTTTTGTGCCGTGTCACCTGGGTTCTAAGCTTGGCTTTTAGCGTTGCTTTGGTGATGCTCAGAGTAGCCTTCAGTTTCTCATGCTGCTTTGCGGGGACATACTGGGTCATCAGACGTTCCTGCAGCACTTGAATTTCTTAAGCAGCCTGCATCTTTCTTCCTGCAGCGTTTGCTGCTTCTCCTCAACATACTGGAGGTGTGTACGCAGACCTTGCAGTTGGTTCTGCAGTTGGTTCTGCAGTCGGTGCTCTGCTTCAAACTTTTCCTTGACTTCTTCTGTCAACTGAAAATTTTCTTCTTTCAGTTTTAAGTTTTCTCTTTTTTCAGTCTCTGTATTCTTCAGGGCTTCTTTGCAGTCCTCCTTCCATTTACGCACATCTGCTTTGAGAATGACACTCTCCTGGCGTGAGTCTTCCTTGAGCTCCTTCTGAGAGACTTTGAGATCTGTATCAAGATTACCAATAGTTTCTTTAGCAATGTCCAGCTCCTCAGTGAGACTGTGTAGTTCCTTTCTGGAAACTTTCAAGGTCTGTGCGGCAGCTGTTGGTCTCATGATGTGAGGCATCAAGCTCTATACGAAGAGTGTGAACCTCTTGCTAGTAGACTGTCATCTGCTTCAGTGCCTCCTCATACTTCCGCTTTAGCGTAGCCACCATTTTATCTGATTGGCTCTGCTTTTCATCCATGACGGAAATAGTAGCCTTTGTGGTATCTAGCTCAGTCTTGAGATCCTCCAGTTCGGTCTTGGCCGCAGAGTAAATTGCGAGCACAGTCTTCTGTAGCTCAGCATTATTTTTTCTCTCCCTTTTCAATTCTTCACAGAGCAGATCACAGTCATGCCTGGCAATTTTCAGGGCGTCTTCAGGGCTGGTCAAGGGATCGTCACTCACTGGTTCCGGCTCCGCTTCCCTGGGATGACTGGTTGAGGGTTCCTTACTGTTGGCACCGGACAGACACTTCTTTGGGGTACACGACTTCTGCCTTGGGCCCTCTGGATATTCGGTTAACCGCGGGACGAATTCTCCATTTTCTCTAGGCCGCAGGGCAACTCGGTCCCCCTTTTCCTCCACAGGATCTGCGGACGTGTCTGTTCCTTCCACGGTAAGTGAAGAACTGCTTTTCTTTTTCCGCCTTTTTGATTTGGATGACACCATCCCTTTAGGGATATTGGGGTCTCCATCTTAATTTGAAATTTTAGCGGCTTCATTATATACGTCAGGCTTTTCTTGCAGTTGCTTTAGCTGACAGAAATATTGGGTGATCTGCTGCTCCCGCTCTGTCTCCTGCTGATCATATTCGTCAAAGGGAGCGGTCTTTTCTGTTCGTGCCGAGTTCAGGCACCCCCACCATTCTTGGGGTTTTAAGTGGGTGTGACTCGGTTCGGGTTCCCCGTAAGAGATGTCTTCCTCTTTATTGGACTGGAAGGGCCACTCTTCCGTGGGGTAGGGTTCATTACAGGAACGCTGCATCTTGTCCTCCATTTTTATGCTATCAGGTGTAATTTTCTTCCTGACCTCAGGAGGCACTATTGCAGCTGTTGCCACTGTATTTGCTAGAACCCCCAATTGTGGTGGTCCTACAGATGGGCATATTTTGCTTGTAGAGGTTGTAGCTCTCACAGGCATCTCTGTAGACTTTTCTTTCTTGGGATTTTTTTTCCCAATATCAGCAGTACTGTGCATGCATTTTCTCTTATCATGTATACAAGATGTGCAGTTGCTAGGTAAAAAGTCTATTTGCTCTACACCATTTACTTGCTAGGTGCAATCTCTCCGCTTCAGCAACAGAATTTGGTTTTCTGCCTGAGTTCAGTAATTTTCAGTCTCATCTTTGGGTATTATGGCATTCACACTTCACACTTTGGGTGTCTGTTTTTGCTCCCAAGATATATATAGGCAGACTTTTTTTTACTTGCAGAAAAAAAAACATTCTTTCATTCCCGGCAGGGTGACTCAACACTCAGCATTTGTTTGCTAAAAATTCCCCTGCTTCAGCACAGTCTTGTATCAATTTTCACACTTTTCTGCATATACTCCATTCACAGCTGTGAAAATCCTCTCGAGGGGGGAGAAAACGCCGCCTTTGTCAAAGGCCTGACAGGCTGAAACGCGTCAGTGGATCCGCTTGCACCTTGTGCAAATAAAGCTTCTTTTATTACTACACATCAGCTTGACAGGCATGGTTCTCACAACCCCAATGTTTATCACGTGAGTCTTATCTCAACCTTATGGTGCTCATTGTGAGCCGATTGCTGGAAAAGACATTATACTATACTTACCTTACTGGGGTTGTCCATAGCCTAGGTCTCAAGATCAGACTTAATTACTTTATTCCACCTACCAGCAGGACTGTGTTTATTTCTGAGCGCCTGGTGGGTTAATCAACCAGATTCACCCGTTTGTATACACTGCATTCACAGCTGGTAGCCCTATGCGGTGTGGCAACCTTTATTTGCAAAATCAGTACCACTCGTGGGTCACCATCTGTATTCACTGCTTCAGCGAAACTTTTGAAAACAACAAACACCTATCCCTTTTTAAGGGCTGACTCACTTCTTGAACCCTGACTATGGCTGGAAGGCAAAACCCCTATTTCAATGACCATATTACACTTTGTGATAGGCAAAATAAAGTTTAGCTACTTCAGCAGTCTCTTCTGGGTTTTTGTAAGTTTCAGTGCAGTGTGTATCCCTTTAACTCTGATCTCTGCTGCATGAGGTTTTTTTTTAAGTTGTTCAGACTGTTTGTAGGCAAAAAGCATAAAAAAAATTTCACATAAAAATCTCCGGTCTTTTTTAACTACAAAGACACCTCTTGTCCACCTCGGACACCATATGTAGACGGAAGTTCACAGAGGTACACAATTGGAGGCTTTTATAAGGTGAAATTATAATAAGGCTTTATTGTGCCTTTTCCTTTTCATCAGGAAATCATCCAAACACAGGGGGGGGGGGGTGGGGGGGGGGGGGAACAAAGCTTCTACTCACTTGGGAGTATTTCTAGTGAAATCCTATGCAGTTAATTCACATCTCCGTTAGTTAAGCATTTCTCCCAGCCCCAAACATATAGCATGAAATAAGCAGATATAAGCAGTCTCTTAATTATGAAAGTCTTATCTGTTTCTTGCTGTAGAGTAAGCTTCTCTGCTCTCCTGGAACCGCACCCGTGCGTGCACAGAAAATATCAGCATCCAGGTTTAGAAGTCTTATTTGGTGTCTTGCAATCAGCTATGCTGGGCAGAGCTCAAGACCGGTCAGCTCCAGAGATGTGTGTTCTCTTGGTCAGTCTCTCCTGTGAGTCTCAAGAACACTCCTCTGTATCTCCAAAGGTTAGCTCTCATTCAGAGCTAAGGAGTCCCTTCCTGTCTCAACAGACATGCTTTTGTAAGCAATCAGGCAGGTGGTGTTTATTAATTGACTACCAGCCGTTAACCACCACACTGCCAGATTAAAGGCACATTACTTGAACAGGGATTACTCCCCTGTTACAGTAAGTAAAATATTGAATGTATGTAAATGTATTTTGTTTCAGGTTTTTCCATTGGATGTGTATTTATTTATTTTTTTCTTTGCACATTGACTGATAATGTATTAATCTGTACCACTTTAGGGTACAGATCAATACATTATTAGGCCAAGCATGTTTTTTTTAATTTCTTGTTTTGTATTGGGTGGGATTTTGTCTATGTGTGTTTATTCTGTGGATGTAATTGTTTGTCATTTTGCTGCTTATTTAAAAAAAAAATTTGGTGATTGATTTTCGTTTTTAATTAATGATGTCTTGTGTTGGTTAATGCTTTTAATGGTTGGGTTGTCGATATTTTTTTAATAATTACTGTTTCAATGAATTCATTGTTGTTTTAATAATTAATTGCTTTGATTGGTTACTGTTACAATTAATTCCTTGTTTAATTAATTGCGTTGATTGGTTACTGTTACAATTAATTCCTTGTTGTTTTATTAATTAATTGCTTTGATTGATTAATGGTTGAATTAATTCCTTGTTGAGCTGGTTAGTGCTTTTATTAATTACATTTGTTGGCTACTGTTTTTATTTAGTGAATTGGGGGTTTCTGTGTTTTTGATGTATTAATATATTGTGGTTAGGGTGCCCATTGAGTGCTATAGTGGCTTATCAGGCCCATATTATTAAATCATGGTTTTTTCAGTATGGGGGGCACGGGGATGGGTGGGGTATTGGCGTTTATTAAATATGATAATGTTTATTGTGGGACCTAGGAGGTGGGTAGTGGGGCTGTTGTGTGTATTGTTTTTATTGTGGGTAGTGGGGGTGGTTGAAGGCGGTATTTGGCCCTTGGTGGGTGTTTAGGTCTTGCGGGAGGGGTTAACCCCTTCATTACTGTAGTGGTATTAACCTCTAATGTAATGAAAGGGTTAAGTCAACCCGCAATCCCCCTGCAAAGCCTAAACACCCACCAAGGGCCAAATACCACCTTTACCCACCCCGCTACCCACAATAAGCCTGGCACTGGTAGTTAACCCCTTCATTGCCTTAGCGGTTAGCCGCTGTATAGGCCCCATAGTCTAATATGAAACTATAGGAATAGATATCTCAATGAGGAACATTATGAAGTATCCCACAATTAGGGATCATATAGCGCTTCGTATAGATATATATTAGTTCAAAACATGTGTAAGTGAATATATTAATATTCAACAACCTGTAAAATGGAGTCAGATCTTGGTTATAAAAGGCCTGAAATGTAGTGGGTTTTCCATCTAAGCGATCGGGCAAAGGTAACATCAGGACAGGATCAATGGGGCATACAGCCATCGCTCCTTGAGCCTCCTGTTGTTCCAGAGCGTGTATGATATCCTGGAGCAGGGGTACGCAAACTTTTTGTCTTGAGCCCCCCTGCTTGCTCTCCGCCCCACCCCCTCACCTTATATCTAGCGTCAAATGACGCTGCAGGGTCATTTGATGCCAGGTTGCCATAGCATCGAGTCACTCAAACCCAGCTGAATCAAGGTGAGTTACAGAGGACTCGAGCGGTCCCACGGTCTTTAATTTAAAGGCCTTGGGGAAGAGCACAGGGTCTCTGTAACCACCGCCCCCCCCAAAAAAAAAATGTCACGCCCCCCCCATCCCAGTTTGAGCACCCCTGTCCTGGAGAATGGCATTTTCCTCTTGGTGTGGTTTGCAAGCTTAGAATGCTTTGGCCAAAGAATTGAACTAAATCACCATCACTAATGAAAAGAAAAACAGATAAATATTTAGCTATATAATTTGGCATATTGGATGTAGAACTGTTTTTTTTTTGTCTTTTGTTATATGTTTGTTTGTAATATATTTGACTGAAAGAACACTTGAGATATGTTTCATGTAATGATTTTATCCTACATCATTGTATGATAATAAGAAATTAACAAACAAAACAAAAATTGTTAATCAGCACAATATTATCTGCAAAATGAACAATTACTTGAACAATTGAAGAGAATAAGAATATTGTAGTTGCTTCAATAATAGTAATGTTATACTTTCATTGCATTGGAAATCGGTCTAAAATGTGTGATGCAATATAGTTAGGCACTTGGTTTTCCAGATGGAAATATAAAAGTAATCTGTACATTTAGAATTTAATTTCGTACATGTGCAGAATCTCTCTCTGTAAATGTATAGAGAGACTAGCACAAGAATTAGTGCACTAAATGAATGTGTTCATAGCTAAAAGTATCTTGTTAGATGTATGTATGTATGTCTTTATTTATATAGCGCCATTAGTATACAGAGCGCTTCACAGTAGTAACACACGTGACAATCATATAAATAACAAATAATACAAATAACTGAACATGGGAATAAGTGCCTTACGCATAAAAATAAACATTTAGGAAGAGGAGTTCCTGCTCCGAAGAGCTTACAATCTAATTGTTACATAACCCTATGGCCCTTGGTCCCTCAATCTTTCTTCACATGCAGTATGTACTAGGCTACATTAGCAATAAAATATGATCTATCATAAATCAAGTTTGTTATTGAGAGAGAAAAGAGAAGCAGTTAAATAAAACATGCAACATTTCACTATCCTTCCACCTTTTGCTTGTATATTCTTTTCTTACTAATTCTGTGTTTTATGCTCTATGTACATGTCTTCCCTTATCTATGCAATCGCTACATTTTATTCTTTAGCCATTGGTATGTTTTGGTTTGCTAGACCACCAGTGAGTTTGGCATAGAAATGTCATATGCCTTGGAGAATAATGAATGTGAAAAGCCTGTCATAAGCTTTTAATTAAGCTATAGGATGCTTACCATAAAATATTTGAGATAGTACTGATGAACAGAATATATCTTTGTGACAGATGAATAGTCTCCTACTGTAATGTGGTGTGAGCACAAATCTTTAATTTTTAGCGCTATAACTTGTACTAACCGGCTTGAAAAATCCCACACATTCATTGAAATACCTTCAAATAGATATGGATATTCATTTACATTCTTAGGGGGCGATGCACTAAGCAGTGATCGGTAAGTACATGAAAAAGAAAACACAATATAGTGCAATCCTGTCTGAACACAGGGATAGGAGGGGTGGAATACACTCTCCAAAAAACTCTAGAGTCCTCCAGGGGGAGAGGGCGCATGGAGCAGCCATCAGCCACTTCTGTTCACCATAAGAGAGTTAACGGATGCAGCGACATACACCCTCGGCTGTATAGAGTCATACGGGCCCCAAAGTTAGGCTCGCCGCTGGTAGTGTGCCCATGTGTAGTAGAAGACTGGAATGTGACTGATGGCTGGGCTGAGGAGTTATCTACGTTACCATTAGTGCTCACGACAACAGTGGTAGATGGGGAAGGATGCCTGCGCTGCCGCCTGAGCGGTTATGATTGCCCCGTCGGTGAATTGACCCGAGGGCCCAAGTGTGCAGACTGCGAGATGCAGTTCCTGAAACCCGGACTGTTGCAGCCTACAGAACTGCCAGAGGAGGAGGAGGAGCCTGACCTAGCTGCTGAAGTGAGTTACACTGCTAATCAGTCTGTCCTAATTACAGAGGCCTCAGTGGACCCGTGTGTCCAAAACCATGTTGCAGAACCGGTTCCAGACTCTCTCAAAGGGGATGTCCTAGTGGTAGAGCAGGAACCCCAGAGCCCAGACCAGCAGATTCCGGAATCACAGGGTAAGGTGTCTATACCCCCATCTTCCTTTGGTGATTCCAGCAACCAACCGTTCGTGGTGATGCGCCTGCCGGCGGACCACTCAAGTGAAGTCCCTGAGCCCACTATCTCGGCGGATACAGAGCCTGCTGTGGGTCCGTGTGCCCTAGAGGAGGTGTATCCAGATGTTGCGGACCCTGCTGTGGGGCCGTGTGTCCTACAACGGCCAGTCCGGCCTACTACGATGGTATCATCGGTCCTAGGTTTGGGACCCGTACCTAACGAAGACAAGGGTGAGTCGACTGCCCCAGGGGTGTTGGGGGTGAGCCTCCAGCTGATCGCGGAGCACGATAGCTCCTTAAGTCTGGTTAACAGGGCGAATGGCTCCCCTCTGCATCGCGTCCTGGCAGAGGTGTCCTCCTTAGAAGGTAGCTGTCCAGTGGTGCGAGTGGGCCCATACCTACCTGCCCGTTTTCCAGATGAAGAGGAACCCATCGCAAGCCAGCGGAGTGGTGAGGAACCTCCTTACTTCACTAAGGCTCTTGAACCGAGTGTGAGCCCGTGTGCTCCGACCCAAATGGTCCCAGGACTGGGATCCAACGCTCCCGAGTGTCCAGCAAGTAAGTGGATTGCCCCAGAAGTGCCGGGGACAGGTCCCAAGACAGCCGAGGTGGGAACTGACAGCGTCCCCGAGGACCTGTTGGCCACCGGGAATCACCGCAGTGGTAAGGTATCTACCCTTTACCCCCTGCCAGGTGACACAGAGACTGTGAGGAAAGAGACACTTGTCCCTTGCTCGCTTCCCAGTGGGAGCCTTGCAAGTGTGTAGGGACAAAGACTGTGTGGAGAAGGATTCAGGGAAAATTGCCTCCCTTGAGCCCAAAATGGAGCGCTCCATTCACAATGTGGTGGACCGCGGAAAAGGTCAAGACCTCCTGGCCTACTGCATCCATGCCATGGATGGCCGGGTAAAGGTCTGGCCAAGAGACACTGTGATATTCCTTCCACCAGGGGGAGGAAGTAGTAAGAACCCAGTGACTGATACCCCAGAGCATGATCTCCAAGAGATTACCCAGGCGGAGGCTCACAAAAGTCAAAGTGAGGTACCCCCACATTATCAGTTACGGGCACCCCACAATTGGTCTCAGCAAACAGCTAACACTCAGCTGGCCTCGGGTATTACTGTGGTCGTTATGTGGTGTACCAATTCATACAAAGCATATGTGATAAGTTGTACATATCATGCCCTGCATTTTTATTATAAAACTTTGTGCTGGGTGACGCTGTCCTCCAAGCGGGGACATTGGTATTTTCACCAGGGGGAGAGTGTAAGGGTGTCACCCCCGGTTCCCCTGATCTTCCTTTGCCCCCTGCCTTACCCCTGTGGCAGTGGAGGAAGGGGACGGCGACTTCTCCCGGCGGGCACCGCCCTCTTATGGCGCGAGCTTCGCCCATGCGCAGTAAAGATCGCGCACGCGGTCCCCATAGAAAAGAGCTGTACCAAGAACTACAATTCCCAGAAGCCTCTGGGGACTGCACTTTCACCCTTGTCACAGGCAGCATTGAAGCCAATAGAGCTGGCAGATTCTCATGCTGCAGAGTTGCAACAATGTTGTGTGCAGACAGGATTTTTGTTAGTCAGAGCGAGGAGCAGCCAAGGGAAGGAGGTAGGGTACAGGAGTCAGTGACTCTCTGTACTAGGTCAGCAACCCCCAAGGCCCGAGATAGCCCTGACTCACCCAGTAGAGTGAGTGTTGCCAGGGACAGCCCTCAGGTTAGGGACCCTGTCACTTACATCAGTAGAATCTGGGGAGCTGAAGGGGAAGGAAGGGTGCAGGGAGCGAGTGAAGCTCCTGCACCGTGTAAGGTCCCCTACATCCTAGGTAGGCCCCAACTCCCCACCAGGTTAGTGGGTAAGTGCTGAGGGACGGCCCAAGATAGGGACGCTGCCCTTAGTGCGTGTGTGTGCTGTCTTGTCAGGGTCACGGCTGGCAGTGCTGTGAGGCCTGACAAGAAGGCAGAGTATTTGTGCAGCACGTTTGCTGTACGCATCCAGTAGGTTGCAGCGCGTAGCTGCGAGTGCTAGTTGTTAGTGAGAGTCAGGACTGGGAAGAGTTAGGGGAGCGGAGCAGGCTATTAACCCCTTAGGCCCTAGATAGGTTCTCACTCCCCAGTTTGTGGTGCTAAAGGGACAGGCCGTAGGTTAGGGATCCTGTCACAGTAGCACGAGTGTTAGATAGGGACACAGCGGATGCTGCGCTTCCCGAGAGAAGATTTGGGCTCAAGTCTGGGCCCAGAGACAGAGACTATCTCCAGGGTGGGATCGCCCCTGGCGGACCCTGGACAACGAACCACAGGATCAGACGGAGATCACCAAGCGGCAGATCCTTTGTGAAGTCCGTTGCAGGCCCGAGCACTGGAGTGCTCGGCAGGTAACTCTGACCTACACGTGCACCAACAGGCATAGTAGTTCCTTAGTGACTGCGCAGTCACACATATCTGCTCTCTATAGAGTGCTGGACATTGTGTGGGGGATTACTGGACATGGGGTGGGATCACCCGGTGAAGGTGGGAGAGTTATATGTGTCGGGTTACTCAGTGTCTCCTCTAGAGGGGGACACCCGATATTATGTGTATTGTTATTAGTTCATATGCTCATCAGTAAAAGTCATTGGTTATTATACATACAGTGTATGTGGTTATTGTATGTGTCCTGCGAGGAACAATTCCTGCTCTGCTAGGAACCATCGCAGATGGAGGCGCTGCACCGAGTACCGTGTTACTCTTAATATAATTGCCCCAGGTTCCCCGTGGCGGAAGCTCAGCCCTCCTGTGAGCCAAGCAGGTAAAGCACCACACCTGGTAACACCGTATGTTCTCCGCACCCACACTATATATGCGATTGGGTGGGGTGGAATACCCGTTACACTGGTAAGAAGGCAGGGTTGCCAGTAGTGATCATGGAGGTTTGCCCTCAAACCCCTGTGATGTGTCATATGTAGCAAAGGAAGTGACAGCATGCTTTGTGTCCACTGTTAGTGACACAGAGGTGGGTCTTTCTGGAGGCTATATATTGCACAGAACACCCAAAAGTTGGTTGGTTAAGTTCTGTTGGTTCGGAGTTGGAGTTCAAGGTCTGCAGCAGTTCAAGTCTGTCTGTCAGAGTGGCAAGTGACAAGCTGATTACACACTGTGTCCAGCTGTGGCACAGCTGGTGGTCTCCCTTAGGGGAGAGGTGGAAGAACAACTCAATTAAAGAGACAGGAGGAACCTTCTGCATGGAGGGCCTCTGCAAGATGTGCGGCTAAGTGTCGGCCGCTGTGATGGGCAGTCTGCCAGAAACTATGTCAATAAAGATGCCCATGGAAAAACCCTTCTTGCCTGTGCGTGGAGTCACTCAGGGAGAAGGTGCACCAAGGAGTTCCCCGTCAGAAACTCCTCCCTGCTACTGTAGGGATCCTGATGGGGTGGAGGCGCTGTACCATATGTGAGTAGGACTCTGCACACTACCTCAGACGCCTGTCATGGTGATATTCCCCATTACCAACCAGCGGGAGACTCAGGAGTCCTGTTGCCAGCAGGTGCACCACATAACACACACATGTAATTGGGAACAGACTCCACCCATAGGGGCCAATATGAGATTGGGTGGGGGTCGTACCATTACATAATGTATCTTGGTCCCTTAAGAACAGAAAAATAAAGTGCTTGTTAAAAAATCCCAAGTCGCTGGAACTAGAACATGGAATGGGTTTTCCTTCACCTTAGCTTTTACACACACAAAAGCATGTAAGTAGTCATGCTAATCAAAACCCAAAGTATTCATTCCCATACAAGAACTCCTGTTTCACAAGCATCCTGGCAGGCAGAATCCACTCATTGACTCATAATTTGAAGTCCTATGTAAATGTATGAACAATTAAACCTGGTACCAGGTTTGAAGAGAAGGAATCTGCTCCAATTACTGTCATACAATGGATGCATGTGAGCAGCCTCGTTAGTTCATTCATATCTGTTTTAAGTGCACAAAGTTGATTTAAATGTGTTTCCCTTTACACTTTTATTGCGACTGTTTTAAAAAAAAATTCATCTAAGGTCACCTACTATGTATATTGTATTGGTTATCTATTTAAATACAGCTTACACTATTTTGGAAAGTGATAAATTGAGCAGGTATCTTCGGATTTAATTAAGAAACCAGTTTTCTGTCTATGCTATTCCATCATATTTATGGAAGCAAACTTGGCGTGGATTTTAGTCAAACAATTAAGGTTATGATGGATTAGTGAAAGAAATTATAACATATAAATGTTTTTTTATACTGTGTGTATTTGTCATAAACCAACCCCTGGAATACAATCTTCTATTTAATTAGCAACTCTAACATTTTCTCTAAATGGCAGCTTGCCAATTACAAAAAGGAATTTACAACACTGCTTCCTAAATCTGTATCCTCTGTAATTTGCAAATCTGTAAAATCAGCGTGATTACCGTATACTTTGAGGTATTTAAACTCTTTTGACCCTGGCAAATTATATTTGCATATTAAAGGGGCAGTCCCATGTAGCAAAACAAATCTTTTGAAGCCCTTATAGCATCAAATGGGTTACACTTTTCAGTGTAATTGGCTTCCTAAAAAAGATTCAATATCCCATAAGGTAACAGTTTTATTCATTTGCATGCATAACAAAAAAAAAATCCTGTTTCCATTTTCTTCGAGTTTGCTGAAATCAAGCAAATCGATTTGACTAAAGACAGCTTTATAATTTCTAAATAAACAATGTACAAAAACAATGACAACAATTCACTTCTAGTTTGAAGGACTGACAAGCCGTATTATTGCCAACTGACATTAGGTTAAAAATTTACAAATCCTCCAAAGATTTTGTGATTAATGGAAATTGTAAATATTTAAACAGTTATTAAAAAAAACATAATTTTCTGGTGTTTTTTATTTTATTTTAATGTGTCAATCAGTTCAATTTAACCTATTAAATATGGCTCTTAAGCATTTTCTTAATTCACTTTCATCCCAGGCATTACTAGCCCTTTATATAACCACTATCCTCATACAAAAGTAATGTGTTACTCTGTTCATTTAAGGTCTCATTCAGGGAGCCGTTTTCGGAGGGGGGGGGCGCGTGCTTACGTGCGGAGGACGTTAGATACAAATTGTTTCAACTGAATAGTAGTTGTCAGGGTAGCAGCTGCCCTGTCGCCGAAGAACGGAGTTGACGCTTGCTACAGTTTCAATAAACAACCCAACTTGTTTTTTGAAGCTGCAGCAGCGTCACTGGTACTTCGGCAGCCAATGAAATCATTCTTGAAAATTATTTCAACACAGCAACACCGATCCCTAAGCTGCTGTCTGTCGCCCCGCCTCCTCCCCGCCTCCTGAAAGCTTGAAAAGGGCTGCACATCGCCCAGCAGACTGACGCTCGCACACTCGAACGCCCGCCCTCCAACTCCTGTCTCTGGCACCCTGAACTCGGCCTAATGTAGCCATGTATTGTTATCATAAAACTGTGCCCAGGACATACTGTACTTGAAAACGAGAGGTACCTCTCAATGTATTACTTCCTGGTAAAACATTTTATAAATAAATATCACCAGGTTTGTGTGGAAACTGTGCACTTAGTGTTGATTGCGCTTTGTACAGATTACGCCGCAATGTTCAAGTTGAACATGTGTAAGTTACTAAACAAAGAATCCAGGCTGTAAACAACAACAAAAAACAGCACCAGAATTGAGTAAAGAAAAAAAATTTGCTTCAAATTGGATGTTATTTAGTTAATATACTGGTATCTACATTTTACCCAGTTCTGAACCTGGGAGTTTTATTTATCCCCATGTAGATGTGTTGATGTAATGCTCTCACAGCTGCAAAATGGGGGCAAAAAATGTAACATTGTTATTATTATTTTTTTAATATCTAAATCTGATGCAGATTTTTACGTTGTTGTGCTTTGACATAATGAAACATTGTCCCCTTGCAATTAAAATGTCTGTAAATTGAATATATAACCTCTGTTAATTTAATGTAACAATTTATTGTCATCATAACGTTATCTGTGCTCAGGACATACTGGAAAACGAGAGGCAATTCTCAATATATTGTTTCCTGGTGAAAGTTTATAAATAAATAACATAAGTACATTTCTGTATTTGAAAGCCCTCTGACAGGAAAACGGGCGTTATTTAGGTGCAGAAAAACCCACTCTCTTCTTTCCGTCTGTTTCTGATAAATCCAGTGCTGATTTTTGCACTAACACAGTACTAATTTTGCAGCAAGGGAACGCTAATAATAATAATAATAATAATAATTATTATTAATAATAATAAAAAATACCTTTATAACGTCTGGCCAGGGTGGTTCTGTTTGCTTCCAACATGGAGAAAGAAACCTAATACACCCAGGCTGGAGTGCAGGAACTATTTTTTGGGTGGGGGTGCTGCACATACAAAATCAGTCGCATTCCATACATCACTATAATGCAGGGGTGTGCAAATTGGGAGGTGCGGTGATAACAGAGGTCCCGCGCTCTCCCCCAAGGCATTTAAATGAAATGCCAGGGGATAGCGCAAGGCCTCTGTAACTAATCTACCTTGGCTTCCAGCGACTCGTCGTCAAGGTAACCTGGCGTCAAATGACCACGCGGTGCCACGTGATATCACATGACCCCCACAACGTCATATGACGCCAGAGCCGAGCAGGGGAAGAGAACAGGCAAGGGGGAAAGATTGCGCACCCCTGCTATAATGTATAAACCGGGGGTGTCCTGAAATATCCAGTGCCAGTATTATTTTTTTTAATGCTACTACGAAAAGCCCAGACACTTGATCCAGGACAGCAACACTGCAGAGGCAGAAACTCAGAGCAGTTACAGTTGTGTTTGGTTTGGGAGTATTACCGTGTCCCCCACAAAGTCTGCATTTTATTTATTGATTGGGTGTGTTTGTTTTTTGTTTTTTTTCCGCTCCTCAGAAAGATTGAGGGAAGGTCTTTATTTTCTTCCTCTGGAGAAAAGGAGGGGGGAGGGGAAGGTAGAGTTGGGTGCATTTTTGAGCTGATTGTGCTGCTGCTCCGACCTCCAACAGCCTCGCTCCCCTTTGAAGTTTTCCGCCCTTCGACTTGAAGTGAGATCGATTACAGAAGAACAACAGGGACAAAGGAATCGCTGCTTTACGTGAAGGCACTTTCCCACGATGAGGGCAGCCAGTTCTACAGCAGCTACAGCAGCAGCAGCAGCAGCAGCAGCAGCCCTGAGCAGACATATCCACTCTGCTCCACATTTCCCTTAAAAAAGGGTTGGGGCGCATTTCATGTCTCTGGCTGTCATCATGAAAGGGGATGAGAGGGGTCACATCGAGGATAAATATGCTGCTAATAGTTACCACAGTTGTTGAAAAAAAAAATATATATATATATATATATTATCTCTAACTGTGCATGCAATGTCTTGTATATAATGTATACCTTGTTCACTTATGTAACTATGTATTTGTAACCATGTATTATTTGTCCTCTTAACACACACAGACACACACAGACACACACAGACACACAGACACACACACAGACAGACACACACACAGACAGACACACACACACACACTATGGAATAACGTTGCTAGACACATTTTAGTACAAATATGTTGCACCCTCCCCATTCATGATGTGACCTGTCAGAGCTTACACTGCATAGGCAATCTGCACAGTG
Organism: Ascaphus truei; assembly: GCF_040206685.1. Taxonomy (NCBI): domain Eukaryota; kingdom Metazoa; phylum Chordata; class Amphibia; order Anura; family Ascaphidae; genus Ascaphus; species Ascaphus truei. Next base: position 102,548,313 of record NC_134487.1, on the reverse strand, counting down.
TTTCACAACCTCTGTGCTAATGTCACACGAGGAATAAATGTGTTGGAGGCAGCATCCATCTCTGTCTTCTCATGCCTATTAATTTTATTAATGTATATATATATATTTATTGAGAGATCCATTAGGGACTAAAACGTCAGGCAATACATGTAAATAAAGTTTGTGTCTGATATTCTTGATATATATACACACACACACAAACTTTTAACGTGTTTGTTTGTGTGTAGGTATACCTATACCATATATATATACATACACACACACACACACACACACGCAAGCGCGCGTGTATGTATGTATATATATATATATAAAGTGAAGTTTCTGTGTGAAAGGAGCGAGTCTTGAATCGCTTTTACATCTCTAGAAACAGAAAGGGGGGTGGAAGAGTGAAAGGAAGGCGGACATAATTGCATTACCTAATTTAACCTCACTCCGAGGAGAGGGGAGGGGGGCTTTTCCTCCGGAGACTGCTGCACTGAAACAAGTTTAAACACCAGTGTGCACAAAGTTTACATTTAACTCTGTACATATTCTCGTTGAGCTAAATATATCCCGTGTGTTGCAAGATATTTCCACGCAAATGGCTTTTAGCTTCCCCCAACCAGACGACCAAAAACTGGTTTATAATTTGTCACTGGCAATCAGTCCATTCATAAAAAAAAAAAAAAGCAATCCCAAGGAAGGTGGCAGCTTGGTGGATTTGTTTTGCTCTTTCTTTCTTTTTTTTTTTTTAAACTTGCCCCCCTTTCTCAGCGTTGTGTTTATTAACATCCCCCCTCCCCCTGTCTCTCTTTCATGGGCAGGCTCCTCCCTGCCAGACTGAGCGGCGGCAGGGCCTGCGAATGAATGAGGATGGACACAATCAATAGCATTGGTCACAAATTACAGCAGCAGGAAGTGTTAGCAGCGCACCAGCAAGTGAAACAAGATCGATTCCCCTCCACTGCACAGAAGGATTGAGGCGGGGAGGAATCCAGCCTTGTACCCTCAGGGGGATATATATATATATATATATACACTATATACTATATATACCACATATATATATGTACATATTTTGTAACATCGCCGGAAGAAGAGATCAGTGTATCTCGAAAGCTCGCACAAATAAAAGCATTTCGTTAGCCACAGAACGGTATCATCTATTTATTTTTTGATTATATATATATCTAATCAAAAAATAAATAGATGATACCGTTCTGTGGCTAACGAAATGCTTTTATTTGTGCGAGCTTTCGAGATACACTGATCTCTTCTTCCGGCGATGTTACAATGAATGAAGCAAAAGGTATACTTAAAAACAGTGTCTCTTGGAATGTTATCTGTGCTGTTCCTTCCCCCGGTGTGGATGTGTTATATGGCTAGAGGTGTTAAATGGTTACTGAAAGCAAGTGAAGAAAGAGTGTGTATGTGTATCAGTGTGAATAAAAATGAATGGAGAGCCCACAGTATATACAGTGCTTTACACAAGGTGTGTGTGGAGTGGGAGTGGATATAAATGGTGTGGGTGGGTGTGGAAATGTGAGAGTTTGTAGCACAACTAAAAGTGTGTGTGGATACTTAGTGGTCCCTACATATATATATACACCACACTTATTAAGGTAATGGTGGGTAAAAAAGTGACAAAAACCCTCTATAGTAAAGCATATAGCAACTGTAAATATTCCTGTATGTTCATTTGCATGTCTTAGACAGGTCTGCAACCCTGCCTTTCACCATTATCACCCAGCACACAGCACTTCCACTGCAGCAAGGGATTCTGGGAAATGACATGCAAATAAGCACACAGTGCCACTTTTTGCTTCAAAAACCATTTTATACATGGTTCCCTATAGGCTTAAGCTTGCTGTATGGTCACAGCTTTGAGCACAGCCAGGGTTAAGATGCATTGCCAGAAAACCCACCCACAGACAGCTTCTTTTTTTTTTTTTACCTCCCGAGAGGGTACACCCTCTCGCTCATCGGATCCCAGTCCACTTCAGTGGATAGGGAGCTTGCCTTTGGACTGTCCAACCGAAGTCAGACCCGCCCTCAGTGCACAGTTTCCCTGAAGGTTTCAGCCCGAAAGCCTAGGTCTCCAGGGACATTGATGCCTTCCTACGTTAGGATTCAGGACATCCGTCTCTTCCTCCCTCTGGCCCGAGGCCCGCAAGGGAGTTCGCATCATCTCCCCTTTTTCGAGGGTTGTGCGGGTGCACCCCAGCCCCGAAGGGCTGGTTGTTCGAATGCCATCCCCCCTTAGCCCGAAGGCTCAGGGGTTCTGTGGTCCGGGGTCTGGACACCACCTCTCAACAAGCTAGAGGGCCAAATACTTGCCACAGACCTTTCCTACTGAAGCCCCAGATAGGATGGTACTGCATTTGGTCATAGCTGTGCAGGTCGAGAGGAGCACTCATATCGCCTTGATCTAAGCCAAAGGGCCAAGGCACCCACAGACAGCTGTTTCAACCTTGATGGGTCTCATCAGTGTGGGGTTGGTTAACTGGCTATGCAATGAAGCGAAAGGATGGGGTTTACCATACTGAGTTAAGTTATGGTGAGTAAAAAAAGTGACAAAAACCCTCCACAGCAAAGCATATAGCAAATGTAAATATACTGTATGCTCAATTGCATGTCTTAGGCAGGTATGCAACCCCGCCTTTCACCATTATCACCCAGCACACAGCACTTCCACTGCAGCAAGGGATTCTGGGAAATGACATGCAAATGAGCACACAGTGCCACTTTTTGCTTCAAAAAACAATTATATATATATATACAGGCATACCCCACATTAAAGTACGCAATGGGACTGGAGCATGTATGTAAAGCGAAAATGTACTTAAAGTGAAGCACTCCCTTTTCCCCACTTATCGATGCATGTACTGTACTGCAGTCATCATATACGTGCATAACTGATGTAAATAACGCATTTGTAACAGGCTCTATAGTCTCCCCGCTTGCGCACAGCTTCGGTACAGGTAGGGAGCCAGTATTGCTGTTCAGGACGTGCTGACAGGCGCATGCGCGAGCTGCCGTTTGCCTATTGGGCGACATGTACTTACTCGCGAGTGTACTTAAAGTGAGTGTCCTTAAACCGGGGTATGCCTGTATATATAAAAACCTCACCAGCTTTTTTTCTTCCTGTTACTATAATAAATGTATTTCACAATAGCAGAGTGAGGGAGAAAAACAGCACATGACTATTCCCTTCTTCCAAGTAAGCCTGGTGACATTATATTGTTGTAATGATAATACATTAAATAGAAATAGCCGTGGTAGCTCAAATAAAAAAAAAAGTTATCACCTAAATACTTAAGAACACATTTATTCTGCACTAATGATAATAATAAACAGATAATGGTTTCTTGCCGGCAGAAATGAGAAAGGACCAAATGTTGTACTCGGGAGAGAGGACTCAAATCTCCTGAAAGATCATCTCTATATAACGGGTTATTGTGGCACAATATTTATTTATTTTATTTATAAAATGTTTTACCAGGAAGTAAACTCTGGGCATAGAGTTATGATGACAAATAATACATATATGAGCGTCACCTCTTGGTTATGTCAACATATTCACGATATGATAGAATCGGGAAGAATACTTTTATTTAAATGTGTGATTATACATTTTTCTACACGTTGAATCGCATTATAGGTGCAAACTTCATTACTCTAGTTAGACATGCACATCCACAGAAACTTTTATCTTTATATTAAGACAAACCTGTTTTTATTTTACGCTCTGGCATTATAATTTTAAGATTTTGGGGGATTTTTAATGGCAATTGTTCCACCCACATAAAATAATGGATTTATTTGCAGTGTAAATATAAGTTGTAAATACGAATTTTAACATAAAAATGTTAGTGACAGTACTTTTGAAGGGGATTCTGTCCTTAATGGGACATTTGAAAGGAAGAGAGCATAAGGGTCTCTTCATCTTTACACTAACTTTTCAAAATATTGTTTTAAGCAGGAAAAAAAGAGACACCGTACAGTATTCACTAATATCATCCTACCTTTGTCTACACATACCAATGATAACAATAATGGAGTGAAAGGAGATGGGACAACAGTGCTTTCCACCTGCAGTAATTGCTGCTGGTGGAATTGCACCTTAAATACTGCTTTTAACTGAACAATCCACAAATGTACACTGCAATTTTATAATTTGTGTCCTCGGGGAGATCACTTTATCGACATGGTTTCTCGTGCACACATTAGATTGCTAGCGGTTTGTTCGTGTGTCTTGACATATTGTGCTCATACTGAGGCATTCTTCATATTTTGTAACAACAATATTTTCAAAATTAAGGTTTTGACTTTAGAACATTTCCTTAGATTGGAGGAAATAAGCTAAAATATCAACACTAAGGTAAGACGCTATTAGATCGGAATTACATTGTCTTTAAGTGGTAGAAAATAAAACACTTGTCTTGCTAAATATTGGGACCCACACCACCACCCAATGGATGTTTGCAACAACTGTTCAACCACTGATTGAAATATTCATTCACTTCAGCAAGTGCTATACAAAGCTAAGACTAGCCCTAATTAAAAAGAAAATCGATATGAAATCAAAATGAATAAAAAGCACATATATTTGACTTAAAAAATAAATATTATGAACATAATTAATATTTTACCTACTATTGTGCACCACCCTACTTTCTCTGGGATAATAGTGAGCTGTATGCTAATCTCTAAGGGGAAGTGAGAGGCAGTGGCTCAGTGAGTAAAAGACACTGACTGGCACTTAGAGTTTGAAGCAGGGGAGCCTGCTTCAATTCCCAGTGTCGGCTCCTTGTGACCTTGGGCAAGTCACTTTATCTCCCTGTGCCTCAGGCACCAAAAAACATAGATTGGAAGCTCCACAGGGCAGGGACCTGTGCCTGCAAAAATGTCTCTGTAAAGCGCTATGTATAACTAGCAGCGCTATACAAAAGCATACTATTATTATTATTAATAATTAAACTTCGACTAGCTTCACCCCCCAAGTTATATATATAACAAAAAATATATCCCCCCAACTTCTATGTCTGGCTTGATAATTGCTTTTCATGCTTTATGCATGAATTCTAAGCTTATCCCATTCATGCACTCTGTGAAGGGTTAATATATACTATTACATCTTCTCACCCTCTACCTTATCTAGGTATCCTCCATCATCGTACTTGGAAATTGCTACAACCGACCGACTTAACATGCTGTATAACATGTATATGTGCATCAAACCGTTGTCCTGACAAGGATTGGAGTGACTAGTGTATAGGTTGATTGTCGGTGTATTGCATAGGATTTGCAGCATGCCGTGGACCCTATAGTATGTCTGTGAACTCTATCATTAGGTACCCTATGACTGAATTTATCTTTACCCCAACGTTTTTACCCTTAAATAGTTTATGTACTATGCTCCGCTCTATCCATTTTATGAGAGTCAACATTTGATAAATGTACACAACAAGGAATATAGTCTAGAACTGCTCCCCCCCCCCCTCTGGGAGATTTTGCCTAGGCTACAGGTACGTGTGGTGCTGGTTACCTGTGAGGGTCCAGGAGAGATGAGCTTCCATGATGTTGTGGGGAACAGGACAGGCTTTAGGTGATCCTCAGGTTCTTTTCAATTGGTGACAGCGCCTCCAGTCACATCAGGCTACAGCAGAGCTGCAGACAGTCCCTACCATGACAGGTCTTTTCTCCTATACTTCTGTCCAATAGACTGCGACTTAGCCAGCAGTATATAAAAGGGATCTTTATTTGATGCAGCCACTGCAGATGGTATAACAGCGTTGCATATAGTGGAGAATGGGTTTCAGGCCCATGGATGGTGCTGGCCAGCAGATAATGTTGAGGCCTTGTACTATGCCCAGATCTTGGTTCCCTCCGCCCTAGGGGTACTGAGCTCCTCTCCCTTCCCCAGGTGTGAAGGCACTGAATCTATAATTTGTGAGGCATCCTCCCTAATGCAAAAGGGGAGGGCACAGGGTCTGGGTCTCAAGGACGATGCGTGAGGGGGGTAAACCCCACATGATAGCCTATCACTGCCTGTAGCTACTAGGACTTATGTGACAAGAGGGTAGAAAGATAGTCTGGACCAGCCATGGCTATTATAGCATTAGCTTATACCGCTGGTGCCATATCGTGTATAAACTACTCATCTACCTGCCATCCTATGGACATTCTCTGCTATCAGCAACAATATGCAGCAATCCTTTTCTGTTTTGGAATGGGACTGCAATTGTAATGTCGCCGACGTTGCCATGACAATGTTTGGGTAAATAAACAATTACATCTTCGATGGGTGGTGCCACCTTGAAGAAGCGTCATCGGACATGAAACGGGCGTTGGTGTGTGACGCCATTACGTTAACGTCCCCACGTGGTGTAACAGCAGGATGGATGAATAAGCTAATAGCTTACTGGAAGCAATAGCATACTCACCCCGAGTATTGCTTAGTATTTAGATATTAAACTGTTATAACGGAACAATTAGCTGTTCCAACAGGACATCAAGCTGAGAATATCCGTGTAAATACTATCCCTAGCGACACTGCGAGGAGGAATTAGCGCACCGCTGGCTATATGCCTTAGCGTGACTATGCTTACCAGCCTGCATCCGTTTAAACCACTCCGCAGCTGTACTGGGTATGGAGGGTTCTCATGCTACTTTTATAAGTGTCAAATCACTATAAATTAATACTAACGTGTTTTCTGTATTGCAAATACGTACAAGTGTCACTAACAGACTATTGCCAAATGAGACATTTTCCAATCAAATGTATTCCTCAGTTAGAAGCAAGCATTACATTTATATATAGGCTTGTTGACACACATTGCGGTGGACGGCAGAACGCTGATCCTATCAGTTTTTAAAGTTAGGTAAGCAACTTATATGTGCTTCCACTGTTGATTTAATATAGCCAACAGTTTTTATGTACTTACCTGGTACCAAGCTATGAATTTAGCGATTCTGGGACTGAGTAACTTTTGCTCTTTACTGGGATATGGGATTATACAGATAGAATGAACCATTAGTGGTGTATCAATGTGTCTAATTGGTTCCTAACTTCGATTCTTTTGATTGGTTACCTAAAGGACATATAGATATACAATATAGGATACCTATTGATCTCCACTTTGGCCTAATTAGGATCTCCCCCGCTAAGGTTTACTGACATTACTAAGGGACTAACCATATCGTGTATCAGTTAATGTGCGTCTTTTATATGTACAATAAGCGTATGTTTGTTCAACATTATTTTATTTACTTCCTTAATAAAGGTTATATTTTAGTTTAATCACAAAGACTAGGATTTAGTGTGCTGTATATAGGGGCTATTATTATTAGTGTCATTAGTAAATATTTTAGATTAAACCCTGTATGGATTGTTTTTAGCATCTACTAAGACAGCCTGTGCTAGTAGCATATCAGTTTGCATGCTCTTCCCCAGACTTACTTGTAAAAGTGCTTTTGACAGATCTTCTGTCTAATTCTGTCACTTCACATCTGTTTATTTTCTGTCACATTGTTTGTGAAGGAAATGGATGTGAAGATGCCTGCGATCTCTGAGGAGACATTGGAGATTAAGAGAGAAGCCCGCGGTTGCTAAAGAATGCAGTAGAAAGATCACAGGACACAACCAGTGCCACCAACATTGAATGAGAAAGAAGTGGCTGGGGGAGGGATTGGATAGGAAAGACAAAGCCACCATGAATGGTCAAAAATGCATGAAAAAGTAACAGACACGCTTTTCTCTCATGGTGATTGTACAATAGATGCAGAATTCATGAAATAATTGGTGGATCTGGGATCATACCTAGAAAATAAAGAATGGGGAGGCAATTGGTTAAGAATTTCAAACAGATCTACAACCACACGATAAAATGTTTATAACATTAATGCATTTTGGACATTGCCCCAAAATCTGACCATTCTGTTCAAAATCCATAGTCTAGTTGAGGGAATAACTGATACTTCAATCCTACAAGTTTGTATTTTATATTGATACGGTAATCATGCACGTGCTTACTGCTGCAAACAGTGCCAGTGTATGAGAGTAGGGGCAGACAATCCTCCCTTTATTTACACAAGTTAAAAATAGTGTTTGGGAACAGCTAGCAATGGAAATCCTGTATTGGTTCTCTCAGGTCTGGGAGTCCTGGTGACCAGGCTGTGAACAGGTGGCAGGGTTACAGGCCAGATCGAGGAGATGTTACTTTAACCCCTTTGCTGTCGCAAGGCTTAACTGGGACAGGTGTGTATAAACGAATAATATATCGTAGGTAGCGTAGGGGGCTGTTGTCAAGTGTAACATCTCATACTTCAAGGACAAAAAATATATATCTTTTGTTTTTAATATTTTGAAAAGCCTTTATGCTGTCCTGACTTATTTGTACTTTTCCACAGAGCTATGCATACCGGGACCGTTAAATACTGTGTACTGTAACTTTAACTCTGCTTTACCACCTACTTGATACATATAACCAAACATACCTTCCCCCATAACTTTGGTTAAGTCAATGCTTCTCAGGACTTCTTTTATTATTTGTATTTCCCTTTCTATGCCCCTTTTCCTTCCTCCCTTCCGTCCTCACCTTGCGTACTTGTAATAGACCCTGGGGCTCAAAATATGCAACAAAACAAGTTGGGGGGGTTAGGAGGGTGGTGGATAATAAGCAAATATTCAGTTCTTTTAGTTCGACAATTTATAAGAAATTAATCTTCTTATAAAACGTGTATAAACTAAGAATTTCCTTTAATTCTCTTTTAATTTCTGTGTTTTCTTGAACGGCGTGAAAAAAAATAATCAGAAATAAATAGCAAACTGTAGGTATTTCTTATATTGGGGGAAATACTGTAGTTTGTAAAACAACCTGTGATTAAATACAATGCAAAATTGGTACACCACTCATTGCATGAATGTGAAGTAAGTCAATGCATGTGTAAAAGGTACAAATTCCACATACATTTCACAGCAGTGGAAACATCCAGTTTCAATGAGCTTGAAACATGTCTTTGATCACTGGACAACATTATTATATTACGCATACATACTATGTTACGATACATGTGTAGCCCTCCCAACCCCCCCCCCTCACCCCCTCTGCAGACTACTAAGTAATGTAAGGGGTAATGGCCTTAATGCAGCAAAACGTTAAAAATCACCCCAATTATTGTCAAATAAATCAGTTCTGTAGTATTAGATAATAATGTCTGCATTTTTTTTTAACTGCTGATGCTATTTTTAATGATTTTTTAAATGTACTGTTCATCCTTTGGTTGCTACAGCAACCATTAAAAAAGTCATATTCACTTCCTCTGTTGAAACAGGCTCTGACACACACCTTTTTGAGCGCTGCCCTTTGGCAACAAAGTATCACAAAAAATATTTTTTGCAGTGTACCAATGTAGTGTTACATTCAAGCATCCACACCCAGCCTGCACTGACCCAGCAGAAAGCAGCAGGTGTCGATAAAGCACAGCCAAGGGAATCCAACCTCTAATTTTAGATGGAAAAAATATATCCAGGCAACCTCCAAAAGTAAACCAATTGATCATATTTATTGCAGGCTAATAGACAATAAAAATGGACAACATGAACGCACCTATGCGTTTCATGCAACAGCACTTTATCAAGGTGTCACACCTTGGCTGTGCTCTATCGACACCTGCTGCTTTCTGGATCAATCACCTGGATAAACTGCACGCCGCTGATATCTGGAGTGTCCCTGGGAGTATACAGGTAAAGGACCGCTGTGCCTTTAATATATTTCCTGTATACACTGGACATTTATATATGTATTCATACTGGCCGGGTGTTCATTAATGTGTTAATTGGTGTGGTTGTCACATGGACACCACTAAACACATATCCCCCCAGTTTTCATTGAAGAAATACTTTGTGGACACTCCATTCTTATCTGGAAATTATGCTGCATATGTTGTGCAAATGGAACTTTGTCTGATTACTGAGCACCACAACTAACTTCATTCTGCACTGACCCAGCACCCTGAACAGGTATGAGAGACTGAGCAATGATATATATATATATTAATATAGTTATACGTTACCGTTCCAAGGATTGGTAAACAAGTGACAGCACTCAATGTTGAAAATCAAAGTGTATTAGTGAAAGCAAAAATACATCCAGAAACTCAACGTTTCGGTCCTACAGAATGGGACCTTCCTCACACAGTGGTCGACAAATCACCCAAAAATCTGCTCGCTGAACAAAAAATCTACTCTCCACCTAGTCCCGCCCCAACCCCGCCCTTGTCCTGCCCCAACCCCGCCCTAGTCCCACCCCAACCCCGCCCTAGTCCTGCCCTAGTCCCGCCCCGCTTTAAAAAAATCAAATACAATAAATTGAATAAATTCCTAGTAAGAACAACATTAGTTTTTGACATAAGTTTATTTATTGTATTACATTATACTTAAATTAGTCCTTGTTACGTGTGTGTGTGTATGTGCATGTGTGATCTTACCTGATCCGCAGTCTAGGTACCTCATTCCCGCAATGTTATACATTGGAGGGGAGGTGTTCCTTACCTGTCTTCTGGGTTAGGGGGGTTCCGATGTCTCCTGTGTGAAGCTTGAGTCAGATCTGGAAGTAAGCAGTATAGGTTATTTCGGTGTAGGTATAGGGCAGTTAAGATATATAGGGTAAGTAAGTTATCCATGTCCAGAGTATGAGACAGTGTGAGAGAGAGAAAAATGGAAATGTGTGGTGCTCTAAAAGAAACCTCAAAATATTTTTTGCAAAAAACTATAGCATTCAATGTGCCATATGATGTTCCTGAGATGAAACCCCCCGGTAATCAATAAGTAGAAAATCAATAAGTAGTCCAACATGAATCACTTCTCCATTATAATCTGACTAGTGGGCTAGGACCCCCACAAACACTGCAGTAAGGGGCCACACAATGAATAAAAGTGTCCCAACATAGAATATCAGAATGTTTACATAGAGCAAGCATGTCAAACTCGCGGCCTGCGGGCCGCATGCGGCACACAATGAACATATTTGCGGCCCAGCTCGCCAATATTTAACTCGCGTTGTGCGCGCTTTCTCCAAAGGAAAAAAAAAAAACAAACCTCCCCCCTCTCCCGATTGGCTGGCGCGTGTTGACACGCTGCCAGAATTTTTTTTGGCCTGGAGCCAGCTCTATCGAAGCTTGCATAGTGAGGCCCGCCTCACCCTCTGGCCCCCTCTTCCTGCTACTTGCTGCCCGCCTCTTCCTGCTACTTGCTGCCCGCCTTTTCCTGCTGCATGGAGCAAGTCAGATGACTACTGCTCCATGCCTGCCTTGCTTCCCCTTTGCCCTCCTTCTCCGATTTCCTGTGTGTGTGTGTGTGTGTCTGTCTGTGTGTCTGTGTGTGTGTGTCTGTCTGTGTGTCTGTCTGTGTGTGTGTGTCTGTCTGTCTGTGTGTGTCTGTGTGAGTGTGTGTCTGTCTGTCTGTGTGTGTGAGTCTGTGTCTGTGTGTCTGAGTGTGTGTGTCTGTGTGTGTGTGTGTCAGAGAGAGAGAGTTTGTCTGAGAAGAGAGTGTGTCTGAGAGAGAGAGTGTGTCTGAGAGAGAGAGAGTGTGTCTGAGAGAGAGAGTGTGTCTGAGAGAGAGAGTGTGTGTCTGAGAGAGAGAGTGTGTCTGAGAGAGAGAGTGTGTCTGAGAGAGAGAGTGAGTGTCTGAGAGAGTGTGTGAGTGTCTGAGAGAGAGAGAGAGAGAGAGAGAGAGAGAGTGTGTGAGTGTCTGAGAGAGAGAGTGTGTGAGTGTCAGAGAGAGAGTGTGTGAGTCTGAGAGAGAGTGTGTGTCTGAGAGACAGTGTGAGTGTCTGAGAGACAGTGTGAGTGTCTGAGAGAGAGTGTGAGTGTCTGAGAGAGAGTGTGAGTGTCTGAGAGAGAGTGTGAGTGTCTGAGAGAGAGTGAGTGTCTGAGAGAGAGTGTCTGTGTGAGTGTGTATCTGAGTGTCTGTGTGTCTGTGTGTCTGTCTGTGTCTGTGTGAGTGTGTGTCTGTGTGAGTGTGTATCTGAGTGTGTGTGTGTATCTGAGTGTGTGTATCTGACTGTGCGTGTGTGTGTGTGTCTGAGTGCGTGTGTGTGTCTGAGTGCGTTTGTGTCTGAGTGTGTGTGTGTTTGTGTCTGAGTGTGTGTGTCTGAGTGTGTGTGTGAGAGAGAGTTTGAGAGAGAGAGTGTATCAGAGAGAGAGTGTGTGTCTGAGAGAGAGAGTGTGTGTCTGAGAGAGAGAGTGTGTGTCTGAGAGAAAGAGAGAGTGTGTCTGAGAGAGTGTGTGTGTCTGAAAGAAAGGGGGAAAGAGTCGTAGGGAGAGGGGGACAGAGGGAGAGGGGGACAGAGAGGGAGAGAGGGACAGAGAGGGAGAGGGGGGGCAGAGAGGGAGAGGGGGACAGAGGGAGAGTCAGAGGGGGACAGAGAGAGTCAGGGAGAGTCAGAGTCAGGGAGAGTCAGAGTCAGGGAGAGTCAGAGTCAGGGAGAGGGAGAGTCAGGGAGAGGGAGAGTCAGGGAGAGGGAGAGTCAGTGAGAGGGAGAGTCAGGGAGAGCAAGAGTCAGGGAGAGGGAGAGTCAGGGAGAGGGAGAGAGAGAGTCAGGGAGAGGGAGAGAGAGTCAGGGAGAGGGAGAGAGAGTCAGGGAGAGGGAGAGAGAGTCAGGGAGAGGGAGAGAGAGTCAGGGAGAGGGAGTCAGGGAGAGGGAGTCAGGGAGAGGAAGTCAGGGAGAGGGAGTCAGGGAGAGAGTCAGGGAGAGGGAGAGAGAGTCAGGGAGAGGGAGAGAGAGTCAGGGAGAGGGAGTCAGGGAGAGGGAGTCAGGGAGAGGGGGGAGAGAGTCAGGGAGAGGGAGAGAGAGTCAGGGAGAGGGAGAGAGAGTCAGGGAGAGAGAGTCAGGGAGAGAGAGTCAGGGAGAGGGAGTCAGGGAGAGGGAGTCAGGGAGAGGAAGTCAGGGAGAGGGAGAGGGAGTCAGGTATAGGGCAGTTAAGATATATAGGGTAAGTAAGTTATCCATGTCCAGAGTATGAGACAGTGTGAGAGAGAGAAAAATGGAAATGTGTGGTGCTCTAAAAGAAACCTCAAAATATTTTTTGCAAAAAACTATAGCATTCAATGTGCCATATGATGTTCCTGAGATGAAACCCCCCGGTAATCAATAAGTAGAAAATCAATAAGTAGTCCAACATGAATCACTTCTCCATTATAATCTGACTAGTGGGCTAGGACCCCCACAAACACTGCAGTAAGGGGCCACACAATGAATAAAAGTGTCCCAACATAGAATATCAGAATGTTTACATAGAGCAAGCATGTCAAACTCGCGGCCTGCGGGCCGCATGCGGCACACAATGAACATATTTGCGGCCCAGCTCGCCAATATTTAACTCGCGTTGTGCGCGCTTTCTCCAAAGGAAAAAAAAAAAACAAACCTCCCCCCTCTCCCGATTGGCTGGCGCGTGTTGACACGCTGCCAGAATTTTTTTTGGCCTGGAGCCAGCTCTATCGGAGCTTGCATAGTGAGGCCCGCCTCACCCTCTGGCCCCCTCTTCCTGCTACTTGCTGCCCGCCTCTTCCTGCTACTTGCTGCCCGCCTTTTCCTGCTGCATGGAGCAAGTCAGATGACTACTGCTCCATGCCTGCCTTGCTTCCCCTTTGCCCTCCTTCTCCGATTTCCTGTGTGTGTGTGTGTGTGTCTGTCTGTGTGTCTGTGTGTGTGTGTCTGTCTGTGTGTCTGTCTGTGTGTGTGTGTCTGTCTGTCTGTGTGTGTCTGTGTGAGTGTGTGTCTGTCTGTCTGTGTGTGTGAGTCTGTGTCTGTGTGTCTGAGTGTGTGTGTCTGTGTGTGTGTGTGTCAGAGAGAGAGAGTTTGTCTGAGAAGAGAGTGTGTCTGAGAGAGAGAGTGTGTCTGAGAGAGAGAGAGTGTGTCTGAGAGAGAGAGTGTGTCTGAGAGAGAGAGTGTGTGTCTGAGAGAGAGAGTGTGTCTGAGAGAGAGAGTGTGTCTGAGAGAGAGAGAGAGTGAGTGTCTGAGAGAGTGTGTGAGTGTCTGAGAGAGAGAGAGAGAGAGAGAGAGAGAGAGAGAGAGAGAGAGTGTGTGAGTGTCTGAGAGAGAGAGTGTGTGAGTGTCAGAGAGAGAGTGTGTGAGTCTGAGAGAGAGTGTGTGTCTGAGAGACAGTGTGAGTGTCTGAGAGACAGTGTGAGTGTCTGAGAGAGAGTGTGAGTGTCTGAGAGAGAGTGTGAGTGTCTGAGAGAGAGTGTGAGTGTCTGAGAGAGAGTGAGTGTCTGAGAGAGAGTGTCTGTGTGAGTGTGTATCTGAGTGTCTGTGTGTCTGTGTGTCTGTCTGTGTCTGTGTGAGTGTGTGTCTGTGTGAGTGTGTATCTGAGTGTGTGTGTGTATCTGAGTGTGTGTATCTGACTGTGCGTGTGTGTGTGTGTCTGAGTGCGTGTGTGTGTCTGAGTGCGTTTGTGTCTGAGTGTGTGTGTGTTTGTGTCTGAGTGTGTGTGTCTGAGTGTGTGTGTGAGAGAGAGTTTGAGAGAGAGAGTGTATCAGAGAGAGAGTGTGTGTCTGAGAGAGAGAGTGTGTGTCTGAGAGAGAGAGTGTGTGTCTGAGAGAAAGAGAGAGTGTGTCTGAGAGAGTGTGTGTGTCTGAAAGAAAGGGAGAAAGAGTCGTAGGGAGAGGGGGACAGAGGGAGAGGGGGACAGAGAGGGAGAGAGGGACAGAGAGGGAGAGGGGGGCAGAGAGGGAGAGGGGGACAGAGGGAGAGTCAGAGGGGGACAGAGAGAGTCAGGGAGAGTCAGAGTCAGGGAGAGTCAGAGTCAGGGAGAGTCAGAGTCAGGGAGAGTCAGAGTCAGGGAGAGTCAGAGTCAGGGAGAGGGAGAGTCAGGGAGAGGGAGAGTCAGGGAGAGGGAGAGTCAGTGAGAGGGAGAGTCAGGGAGAGCAAGAGTCAGGGAGAGGGAGAGTCAGGGAGAGGGAGAGAGAGAGTCAGGGAGAGGGAGAGAGAGTCAGGGAGAGGGAGAGAGAGTCAGGGAGAGGGAGAGAGAGTCAGGGAGAGGGAGAGAGAGTCAGGGAGAGAGCGTCAGGGAGAGGGAGTCAGGGAGAGGAAGTCAGGGAGAGGGAGTCAGGGAGAGAGTCAGGGAGAGGGAGAGAGAGTCAGGGAGAGGGAGAGAGAGTCAGGGAGAGGGAGTCAGGGAGAGGGAGTCAGGGAGAGGGGGAGAGAGTCAGGGAGAGGGAGAGAGAGTCAGGGAGAGGGAGAGAGAGTCAGGGAGAGAGAGTCAGGGAGAGAGAGTCAGGGAGAGGGAGTCAGGGAGAGGGAGTCAGGGAGAGGAAGTCAGGGAGAGGGAGAGGGAGTCAGGGAGAGGGAGTCAGGGAGAGGAAGTCAGGGAGAGGGAGAGGGAGTCAGGGAGAGGGAGTCAGGGAGAGAGTCAGGGAGAGGGAGAGAGAGTCAGGGAGAGAGAGTCAGGGAGAGGGAGAGAGAGTCAGGGAGAGGGAGTCAGGGAGAGGGAGTCAGGGAGAGGGGGAGAGAGTCAGGGAGAGGGAGAGAGAGTCAGGGAGAGAGAGTCAGGGAGAGAGAGTCAGGGAGAGGGAGTCAGGGAGAGGGAGTCAGGGAGAGGGAGTCAGGGAGTCAGGGAGAGGGAGTCAGGGAGAGGGAGTCTGGGAGAGGAAGTCAGGGAGAGGGAGTCAGGGAGAGGGAGTCAGGGAGAGGGGGAGAGAGTCAGGGAGAGGGAGAGAGAGTCAGTGAGAGGGAGAGAGAGAGTCAGGGAGAGAGAGTCAGGGAGAGAGAGTCAGGGAGAGGGAGTCAGGGAGAGGGAGGGAGGGAGGGAGTCAGGGAGAGGGAGAGAGAGTCAGGGAGAGGGAGAGAGAGTCAGGGAGAGGGAGAGAGAGTTAGGGAGAGGGAGTCAGGGAGAGGGAGTCAGGGAGAGGGAGAGGGAGTCAGGGAGAGGGAGTCAGGGAGAGGGAGAGAGAGTCAGGGAGAGGGAGAGAGAGTCAGGGAGAGGGAGAGAGAGTCAGGGAGAGAGAGTCAGGGAGAGGGAGTCGGAGAGGGAGAGGGAGTCAGGGAGAGGGGGAGAGAGTCAGGGAGAGGGAAAGAGAGTCAGGGAGAGGGAGAGAGAGTCAGGGAGAGAGAGTCAGGGAGAGGGAGAGGGAGTAAGGGAGAGGGGGAGAGAGTCAGGGAGAGGGAGAGAGAGTCAGTGAGAGGGAGAGAGAGAGTCAGGGAGAGAGAGTCAGGGAGAGAGAGTCAGGGAGAGGGAGTCAGGGAGAGGGAGTCAGGGAGAGGGAGAGAGAGTCAGGGAGAGGGAGAGAGAGTCAGGGAGAGGGAGAGAGAGTCAGGGAGAGGGAGACAGGGAGAGGGAGTCAGGGAGAGGGAGTCAGGGAGAGGGGGAGAGAGTCAGGGAGAGGGAGAGAGAGTCAGGGAGAGGGAGAGAGAGTCAGGGAGAGAGAGTCAGGGAGAGGGAGTCGGAGAGGGAGAGGGAGTCAGGGAGAGGGGGAGAGAGTCAGGGAGAGGGAGAGAGAGTCAGTGAGAGGGAGAGAGAGAGTCAGGGAGAGAGAGTCAGGGAGAGAGAGTCAGGGAGAGGGAGTCAGGGAGAGGGAGTCAGGGAGAGGGAGTCAGGGAGAGGGAGTCAGGGAGAGGGAGTCGGAGAGGGAGAGGGAGTCAGGGAGAGGGAGAGGGAGTCGGGGAGAGAGGGTCAGGGAGAGGGAGAGAGAGTCAGGGAGAGGGAGAGAGAGTCAGGGAGAGAGAGTCAGGGAGAGGGAGAGAGAGTCAGGGAGAGGGAGAGTGTCAGGGAGAGGGAGAGAGAGTCAGGGAGAGGGAGAGAGAGTCAGGGAGAGGGAGAGAGAGTCAGGGAGAGAGAGTCAGGGAGAGGGAGTCAGGGAGAGAGAGTCAGGGAGAGGGAGTGAGGGAGAGGGAGTCAGGGAGAGGGAGTCAGGGAGAGGGAGTCGGAGAGGGAGAGGGAGTCAAGGAGAGGGAGTCGGGGAGAGGGAGTTAGGGAGAGGGAGAGGGAGTCAGGGAGAGGGAGAGAGAGTCAGGGAGAGGGAGAGAGAGTCAGGGAGAGGGAGAGAGTCAGGGAGAGGGAGAGAGAGTCAGGGAGAGAGAGTCAGGGGGAAAGAGTCAGGGAGAGGGAGAGAGAGTCAGGGAGAGGGAGAGTGTCAGGGAGAGGGAGAGAGAGTCAGAGATGCCAAGAGTCAGGAAGAAAACATTAATTTTATCGTTCTTTTTTTTTTTATACTGTACTTTTCGAAATAAACCTACGTTTCTTTGAAAATTGAAGTTTTTTTGTTTTTTTGCGGCCCACCTAAACTTAAACCTTGTTTATTTGGCCCGTGTTAGCCTTTGAGTTTTACATGCTTGACTTAGAGGGTCCCCAATTTGTTTTCAGAAAAGCCAGAACCATTGCCAACTCTGTGTCCCCAAGTCTTTTTTCTAGTAAAAATTGTAATATTAGGCGGTTACCCAAAGGAAGCTTTAAATGTCTTAAATGCATTTCATGTAAACATATGCTTCCAGGTTCTACCTTCACATCGTTTGCCACTGGGTGTGAGTTCCCGGTAACATCATTTATCAATTGTGATACCACATTCGTAGTTTATGTTTTGAACTGCGGATGTGGTAAACAATACGTGGGACGCACTTCACGTGCTCTCAAAGCCCGTATTAGGGAACACATGAGACTCATAAGAAATGGTGACCGTACCCACCCAGTGGCACAACACTTCACCAATTGTAGATTGGGAAATATTGATACGTTTTCATATATGGGCATAGAGCAGGTGCCAGATCCAATCACAGGGGGCACCAGGATGGAACTCTTAGGCAAACGAGAATTGTACTGGATTTTCACACTCAAAACAAGAATAACTGATGGCCTCAACTCTGATTGGGATCTGGCGCCTTACTTACGTTAATTGATAATCAACAAATTAATGTTTAAAATGAATGTTTAGAACTAATGTTTAGAACTTGAATTTCTGCTTTAACTTCTTATGTCTTTGGGAAAACGTCTACAATTACTGTTTAGAATTACTGTTTAGAATGTGCATTATTGCCTTAGCTCTTCATGTCTTTAAGAAATATCTTATATTATATAATTAGTATCCTTGGAGGGATTGTTTATGATTATGAACTATATTATATCATTCTTAGGTTCTTTTAATCTGAAACTCCCCATCTTGTAATACACTTCTGTGTTCACAAGTGTTGTCGATACTTAAACATTCTTGATTATGTACTTTTGTATTTTTTAATTTTAGTTAAATTTAGTATTTTTTAGTTTAAAGGGATTTTTTCAATTTACAATTAACAATATAATTAACCATTTATTTATTATTATAATTATATATATATACATACATTTTTCAAATGATATCATCATTTATATTATGAATAGATTCAGTCCTCATCTCCTTACCATACAGCTTATTATACATTTTTTTTCTTTTCAAGTGGATATTCTTACTGATTATTACTATTAAATAATTTTAAGTATATACTTATAAACATTGCTATCAAATTATCCACTTGTTAGACAATTCTTTTCTTTTATTAGAGATTTTCATATATTTATGATGTTTCTTTTTAATTTTACATTTGTTCTTTTGTGTTTTTCTAGTACTGAAAATGATATCTAGTGCTCCTATGTCTCTTTCTATTTTGATATAGTGTTTTTAACATTCGATTGTTTTTTGTTAATAAAGTTGCGTTAGTTTGTACAAAACGTGCTGACGTCATTACGTATGCGTCACTCCGGAGGAGTTTCAGGAAGTGAACTGCGAATGGACGACAGCACGTTTTAAGGGTATTTAAGCTGACTGGTGAGTACATTAGCTAGTCACCTTGATAAAGAGCTCACGCTCGAAACGCGTTGGTGGGGGTCTTTTGTACCCCGTAATGTAGCTGTATTTGTTTGCTGGTTCCATTAAATAATTATTTTTTAGGGCAAACGCTCTCCTTGACTTTATTCAATTTTTCTTGCTTTTTCTCTGAGAAACGGTGCCTGCTTTTTCTTTGCCTTTGCATTTATCTCTATCAGAAGAATCGGATGCACACCCCCCACTGGAAGAGGAAGGTTTCATATCTACGAGGACAACATCCACTCCAAAAGTGAGTTATTTTCATCACTGGCATACACTCCATTCTGATATTCTATGTTGGGACACTTTTATTAATTGTGTGCCTTTGCCTTTGAGTGTGAGAGAGAGACAGAGAGTGGGTGAGAGAGAGAGTGACACACAGAGAGAGAGAGCGACACAGAGAGAGCGACATAGAGAGAGAGCGACACAGAGAGAGAGAGCGACACACAGAGAGAGAGAGAGCGACACACAGAGAGAGAGAGAGCGACACAGAGAGAGAGAGAGAGCGACACACAGAGAGAGAGAGCGACACACACAGAGAGAGAGAGCGACACACACACAGAGAGAGAGCGACACACACACACAGAGGGTGAAAGAGAGAGAGAGAGAAAGACCAAGTCAGTCATCCTACTCACACACACTCTCACACACACACACTCACACACACTGACACACACACTGACAGACACACACACACTGACAGACACACACACCCACCCACACACTGACAGACAGACAGACGCACGCACGCACGCACACACACACACACACACACACACACTGACAGACACACACACACTGACAGACACACACACACACACACACACACACATACACACACACTCTGACAGACATACACACACACACACACACACACTCTGACAGACACACACACTGACAGACACACACACACTCCCACACACACACTCTGACAGACACATACACACTCTGACAGACACACACACACTCCCACACACTCTGAGAGACACACACCCACACACTGACAGACACACATACACACACACACTCTGACAGACACATACACACTCTGATAGACACACACACATACACACACACTATGACAGACACACACACACTCTCTGACAGACACACACACACACACACTCTGACAGACACATACACACACTGACAGACACACACACACACACACACACACACACACACACACACACACACACACACACACACACACACACACACACACACACACACACTCTGACAGACAGACAGACACACACACACACACACACACACACACACACACACACACACACACACACACACACACACACACACACACACACACACACACACACACACACTCTGACAGACACATACACACACTGACAGACACACCCACCCACCCACACACTGGCAGACACACACACACACACACACACTCTGACAGACACATACACACACTCTGACACACACACACACACACACACACACACACACTCTCTGACAGACAGACACACACGCACACACACTCTGACAGACACACACACACACACGCTGACAGACAGACACACACACACATACACTCTGACAGACACATACACACACTGACAGACACACACACACACTCTGACAGACACACACACTACCAGAAATGGCGCCGGGAGTCCCGCTCACCATCGGAGGTATGTTGGAGTCATCGGGGGCTGCGGGCGACATCGGAGGTTTGAGGGGGCCTGCGGGGGTTTGCGGCGGCTTGCGGGAGACATCGGGGGTTTGAGGGGGCCAGCGGGGATAACCATGTTAATGGTTTTGATGCAAAAGGTGGCACTGTGGGCTCATTTGCATGTCATTTCCCAGAATCCCTTGCTGCAGTGGAAGTGCTGTGTGATAATGGTGGAAGGCGGGGTTGCAGGCCTGTCTAAGACATGCAAATGAGCATACAGTAATATTTCCATTTGCTATATATACTGTATATGTATGTATATACAGCTAGGTCTGGAAATAATTGGACACTGATACAAGTTTTGTTATTTCGGCTGTGTACCAAAATAAATTGAAATTACAGTTAAATAATGAATGTGGGCTTAAAGTGCAGTCAATCAGCTTTAATTTGAGGGTATTCACATCCAAATTGGAGGAAGGGTTTAGGAATTACATCTCTTTAATATGTAGCCCCCTCTTTTTCAAGGGACCAACAGTAATTGGACATTTGACTCAAAAGCTGTTTCATGGACAGGTGTGGGCTATTCCTTTGTTATTTCATCATCAATTAAGCAGGTAAAAGGTCTGGAGTTGATTCCAGGTGTGGCATTCACATTTGGAAGCTGTTGCTGTGAACCCACAACATGCGGTCAAAGGAGCTCTCAATGCAAGAGAAACAGGCCATCCTTAGGCTGAAAAAAAAAAGAAAATCCATCAGAATGATAGCAGGAACATTAGGAGTGGCCAAATCAACAGTTTAGTACATTCTGAGAAAAAAAGAATGCACTGGTGAGCTCTATAACACAAAAAAGCCTGGACGTCCACGGAAGACAACAGTGGTGGATGATCGTAGGATCCTTTCCATGATATAGAAAAACCCCTTCACAACATCCAGCCAAGTGAAGAACACTCTCCAGGAGGTAGGCATATCATTATGCAAGTCTACCATAAAGAGAAGACTTCACGAGAGCAAATACAGAGGGTTCACCACAAGGTGCAAACCATTCATAAGCCTCAAGAATAGAAAGGCCAGATTAGACTTTGACAAAAAATATCTAAAAAAGCCAACCCAGTTCTGGAACAGCATTCGTTGGACAGATGAAACTAAGATCAACCGTACCAGAATGATGGGAAGAAAAAAGTATGGAGAAGGCTTGGAATGGCTCATGATCCGAAACATACCACATCCTCTGTTAAACACGGTGGGGCCGTGTGATGGCATGGGCATGCATGACTTACAATGGCACTGGGTCACTAGTGTTTATTGATGATGTGACAGAAGACAGAAGCAGCCAGATGAATTCTGAAGTGTATATGGATATATTGTTTGCTCAGATTCAGTCAAATTCAGCGAAGTTGATTGGACGGCGCTTCACTTTACAGATGGACAATGACCCAAAACATACTGCAAAAGTAACCCGGGAGTTTTTTAAGGCAAAGAAGTGGAATATTCTGCAATGGCCGAGTCAATCACTTGATCTCAACCCGATCGAGCATGCATTTCACTTGCTGAAGACAAAATTTAAGACAGAAAGACCCACGAACAAACAACAACTGAAGACAGCTGCCGTAAAGGCCTGGCAAAGCATCACAAAGTTGGAAACTCAGCGTTTGGTGATGCCCATGCGTTCCAGATTTCAAGCATTCATTGCCTGCAAAGGATTCTCGACAAAGTATTAAAAATGAACATTTTATTTACGATTGTGTTAATTTGTCCAATTACATTTGAGCCCCTGAAATAAGGGGACTGTGTATGAAAATGGTTGCAATTCCTAAACGTTTCATACAATATTTTTGTTCAACCCCTTGAATTAAAGCTGAAAGTCTGCACTTCTATTGCATCTCAGTTGTTTCATTTCAAATCCATTGTGGTGTCGTACAGAGCCAAAATTATGAAAATTGTGTCAGTGTCCAATTATTTCCGGACCTAACTGTATTTGTCTACATTTTCCTTAATGTTTATTAAACACAATGTATAACCCTTTATTTATCTATAATAATGATTTTCATTATCATATTTAATTTAAATTTATATCTTAATAATGTTGGTAGTATATGCATGAGGTGACACTTCTATTCGATCAAATGTAGTCCACTTTGTTTTTGTAACGATGCGTGGAACACGCCTCCTGCGGCGTGTTCCTTCCTTACCTGTTTACTTCTGATCACCGCCCTCTAGCTGCGAGTCAAGATCCTGTGTCTTTAAGGATTCTGAAGCAAGCAACACCATCTTGCTTTCTGGCAAACCCTGCCCTCTTCCTCCTGACAGGAAGTAAGCCTCTCTTTGACTTTCTCTTTGCATTTAGTCTTTTGCTACCAGCCCTGGTGTCTGCTAGTACCCATCACACACTGTTCCTGCCTGGACCTCCTTGGGACCTTTACTCTCCTTTTGGATTTCGGAAGACTGGGACAGTCACTCATATACTACTAAGGTTAGTTTACCGTCGGGTAGTGTAGGTACCTGCTTAGTAGGGTTCACATTGACGTGGTAGCAGGCTTATAATTCCTTGGCCAATGGATTAGACTAAGAACCCTTATATTATGTTTAGTTTCGCTGCACCTTGCTATTTCTGGCACTATGCCTTTAAGAAGTCTGGACGTTCTCCTAGAAGCAATCCTTCTCTGGATGTTAACTTGTGCTCTGGACTCTATGCCCATGTTCCTGTACCATGTTCCTGGTTTCCGTTTCTAGACTCCGGTGCTGAAGCGTTGGCTTCCCACAACCCCCGCGTTGGTGCCTGAGAACGCGCGCACTCCCGCTCTGCTGTCAGAGCGTGCGCGCACATGCAGCTGGATCACTCGTAGGCACTGAGTAGGCACCGCACCTCCGGACGCGTCGCGCATTCTCATGCGCGCGGCGCGGTCACGTGACTACGTGCGCCGATCCCCAGCTGCGCGGCAACTTACTCCCTTCGTATCCCCTGCGGCCTCCCCACCTCGCTAACGGGTCCTTCCCCCTTTCTCTGCGCTTGTGAGGACAGCACAAGCGTGACAGTTTTATTGTGATGCTTATTATGGGACGTTTTCATGTCTATGAGGAAGAAGAAGAAATTGTATACCTTATTCCTCCAATCATTTGTAATTGACACTGTACCCCTGTGCGGGGGGTATATTAAGTCAGACACTGACCCTAAACGTTCTGTCCTGATGAAGTACAAAGCTGTGCAAAACGTGTTGTGGTCATGTTACACCACAGCTGTTCCTGTTCAGTGTCCCAAGTAGCTCCTCCAGACACGTTAGAGTCTATCACATCAGAGTTTCAAACCACCCTGGACATCTAGCCAGCTCGGCGAGTAGCAAGCAGTAACTCGCTCACCATACATTACCTCATTGTACGTTTTTTATTATTGTCAATACAATGTGATAATTTCCTCCGGAGCGCTTTGTGTAATTTTCTCATGTTTTTATATGCACCATTCATTTTTAATTATTCTCCTATTATTAATATTGAGTACTAGATCATTAGTGCCTATATAAGGCCTATCTTTATGTGAATTCTCACTGTATTATAATGACTTCTAGCCATTCCTCCTATTAATATTGAAGAAGACTTTGTAAGTCTACTTATTTTCCATATAATGTTGGTTTTACGGGGTTCTTTATTTTCCTGTTACAACATATTTTGCATTTCTGCAGTGCATTACAGGCATCACTGGCAGCAGAAGTGTTAACATTAGTGATGAGTTTTTTAACCTAAACACATTGGGTTATGTATTTGAAGTACTGTATTACCAGGCACTGGGCATGACCACTAATAGACAAGCTGTCACATCTGTATACTTTCATGCCAATTATTTTTACCTGTACATATAATATGTAATGTTTGCTGGACGCTCTTGCTGTGCATTGCAGTTGAAAGACGCCCTATTAGCAAAGATGATAACTTTGCAGTCACATTCAACATCATGTACTATCATAACACTCATGTTTGCTATGATTATTGCATGCAATAAGCTCATTGATATGACTGACATACGTTTTCACCATGTTTGCTTTCTGACTAAGGATACTTTTAATAGCTTTTCAAAATTAGGACTGAAAAGCGAACTCCCAATAGCAAAGGTAAATATTATTTATGTATCATGCAATACAAACGTCTTTCATTAAACCCAGCTGGAAAAATTGCTGCAGCAAATCTAGCAGGTGTTAGAAAATTAATCTTTCAGAAAATAAATACAGTATATTTAAACACCTAGGTTTTCTTCAAAATAGCAATAAGCTAGTTATCAGGCAAAAAAATGAAAGGGACGTGTTCATCATTACAAAACCTACAGATATTTTTAATTGAGGTCTGCTTTTTTAAGTAATCCGTGATAACTGTTGAAGCCTTCTAAATTAATGGTTTCTCTCATTTAAACACTTCAACACCCTGTAATCCCTCCAAATCGTATCTATGTAAACCACTATGTAAATTGGATGTACTGCTACCTACTGTGTCTGCAGTGTATACATAATGGCTTTTGTACTCCAGTGCTGCTTTTGATGGTGTTACTGGTTAATTATGTTTTGTATACTAAAGAAAGCACAGGCAGCATACACAACTCTCTACATAGAGTTTTTCCGGCAGAGTAAACACAGTTTGCAAGAATCTATGATCTGCAAACTTCCTTTGTTCAACGGAAAAGGCTTGGCACCTAACAACAGCTGGTGGGATGCACGAGTCTCCGGAAGAAAGTTGTGGCAGGTAAAAAAAAGCTGTGCTAGTCGCGGCTGCCTATCACGTAACTGGAAGTTTCCCAGCTGCAGATTTTTCCGGAAGCTTGATGATATGATGGCAATCCTTATTATCACCCTAATAATACAAAGTAAAGAACAGGCAGTATCAGGATCAATTATGGATTTTCCCCACTCAGACAGTACCCTTAAGTGACAGGGTAGGAGGTGGGATTAGGTCTGTGTTCTACCCAATCCTGGGTTCAGACCTGGTACCTACCTCCTACTGTACTTAAGGGGGTTGCATCCTAAATACTTTAGTTGTCTCTACCGTGAGAGAGACACAATCTGCTGTGCACTGGCCGACCTTGGTCCTCTTCCCTAATGGGGAGAGTGATTGACTACCTACCTGGTCCTGCTAGAAGGCTGGAGAAGAGCAGGGACTGCGGGGGCCCTTGAACCGTAGTGAAGGTCTAGGGACCATCTGAAGTTTGGTGACCCGATCAAAATGACTGTATTGTACAGGAGCCTTGTGTGACTGTGTTAGCAGAAGAATAAAGCCGTGCAAGTTATCTATGTCTCCCGCCTGGTGTGTAATCTTTCTGTGGGGAGAGGAAACTGTTCGTTCTACTGTGGGAGATTACCTCCATACATCTGGAGCCGCAGCAGATGGAGGCGCTGTGTACCATGGAGTAAATGTCGGGCATATACCCCAGAAGCCTGTCCTGCAGTCCCCACAACCATCGGCGGACAACTCATCATTCTGTGAGCCAACAGGTAGCATGCACCATACATCTAGTAACAAAGGGATCTCCCATAGGGTGGGGGAAACACAGTTACAAGTGTAACAAGGAACTTGTTATTAACAGGAAGAATTAACTCATGAACTCTGGATTGAGAATCCTAAAGCTTTTTTGGTCTCTTGATAGGACTTTAGAAGAGCCTGTAACTTGCTCGATGATGTATTTTGGACTGCTTATTTGGGATCTTCTCTAGGAGCTGCAGCATGATCTTGTCTAGGGCCCCAGTTCGACAGAAAAAAAGACTTGTTACTACAAGAAAGCCATTTCAATCACCAGTCTAGCCGCAGTTGGAGGGCTGCATGAGCCGCTGCTGCTAGGTGGCAATTCTTTTCCCTTAAAACAAAGGAAGTTTGCAGATCGTAGATTTCTGAAAACTAGCTTTTGTTTTTCAGGAGGCTTGCCACCTAGCAACAGCTGGTGGGAGAATATCCCTCACCTGGTGGTTCCCCTAGAAAATGTAACTTTCTGATTTGGAAGATCTCCAGAAATGTTTTCCGAAAGTGCAAGTACAAACCTTGTTAGCTGCTCGCATGATAATCGGTAAGGAGGCACCCTGTGCTGCAGCCCCTCTAATAGTATGCCCTTTAAATTGTGGTATATCAATACCATGTTGGTTAATCACAGAGAGTATTCAAATGGTGTTACTTTTTGCTGGTCTAAATGGTTTTCTGGAAGTTATCAGCAACTGGGTAGTGTGTTGCTTAATAGTGGCGGTTCCATCTAGGTAAGCTGATAGACACTTGACAGTGCAAAGGGGAAGGTCTTTTGTGTCCCTAACAAAATCTAATTCTACTGGGGATTTGTCCGTAGTACATGCTTTTGTTCTCCCCTTAAGTTTGATGTGGAATTTCACTGGAGTCTGTACTAACCAGGTAACTAACATCGGAGATGTGAACCAGAGAGAGCTCAGCCCCTGTAGCGATGAAGGCCAGAGCTAATAGGGATGACACATTTATATATAAGATCTCAAGTCTATAAAAGTGTTGTCTACAGATGACAAAATGAACAACAGAGGTTCACTGTCCCAGGTATTTCCTCAGGATACTCTTTTCATCTTCGAGAAAGGCTTGCATGCCTTATGTCTGGCCTTGACCTCATCCAAAAACGAAGGCTCAAATAAATTTGCGTTTATTTTAGTTTTTAAGTTGGGAAACTAATAGACCCATGGGGCTAAGCAAGACAACCCAGTCGTACCTATGGGTGCCAGTGACATATTTAAACATCTCACCTATAATAAGTTTGGCCCTGCTAACTGTCTTCAGAAGGGCTTGACTTTTCGGGATAATTAAGGTCCCTAGATACCCTCCCTCTCAACCTTGTCCAGCACGAATAGGAGTGAACTGGTGGCATCGGCGATTTTAAATGGATTAGGCTGCACTTATGGTGACAGCGACGGCGACGCAACGTCGCTCGAAAACAAAACAATTGACTTCGTTGCCAGCGCTTATAGTAAGCGCGACGGAGCGACGTCGCAGAAACAAATTTGGTAGCGGGGTAAATTTGATTTTTCAGAGACTGTCGCCACATGTGACAATCTCTGAACCAATCAATCACCCTGTCGCCAGCGACATCGCCGAAAGTTAAATTAGAACTGTCGCCGTTGCGGGCACTATACGCGCGGCTTTAGTCTGCAATAACTGGTCTGAGCTGTCAGTGGAAAGGGAGGAGCTACTCATAGCGACTAAGGCTGGGTTAATTTTTGGGGCCATTAGTGCCTGAATATCTGGTATGCCCGTATGGTTTCTTAAAATCAATTGATCATCTTTGATGAGGGATTATTTAAATACCAGACTGGTAAAATCCATACACCTCTGACATGGAGTCGATAGGTGTTATATGCCCTTGAGGGAGTAGTCTTCCCTGCAAGACTGATCCTTACCACCTGGATATTACTCCTCTTGCCTCATTCACTAGAGACACTGGCAAAAGTGAGTTGCATGGTGCTAAGAACTGAATACAGCTGTGGAAATAATGAGATGTGATAATGATGAATCCTATATGAGGTCTGGGATATGTTCTTGATTGTAGGGAGGGTACTGGGTGTGGTATCCTAGTTGGTAAACCAATGTCGATGGCACTCAAATTGTCCAGGAACCCAAAGGCTGAAGATCACCCTAATAAACAGTACCCTAATCCCCTTGAATGAATGTGTAACCATGTAGCAAGCAAAAATTCACGAATCTGCTGCAGCGTCCATGTTGATCCCACCAGACCTTCCAGGTGTGCCTCCGTCCTTGGAGATAGATAACAAAGGGAGAGAAAAATGGCAGAGCACAACTGGAACCATCCAGAAAGAATTTAGGAGGAAAGTGCGTAATCCATAAAAAAATATTTAATAGTCAAGGAAAAATGGGGCAAGGCATTACCCCACCGACATGTTTTGTGCTTCACAGAGCACTTTATCATGCCTTGAGAAAGTGCTCTGTGAAGCACAAAACATGTCGGTGGGGTAATGCCTTGCCCCATTTTTCCTTGACTATTAAATATTTTTTTATGGATTACGCACTTTCCTCCTAAATTCTTTCTGGATGGTTCCGGTTGTTCTCTGAAATTTTTCTCTCCCTTTGTTAACTAGAGACACTGGACCTGGAGACTTTTTCTGAGTCCCAGTTTATTGATTATGAACTGCCAGGTACGAGCTCCACATCTGAAGGGGAACATTCCATTACTTGTACGTGATCCAGGAATGCAGCAGAGTAGCTATCAGAAGCCCTGTGCCAGCTTCGCGGATCTACTGTTTTGTCCCATGGAGATTTTTTATGTATAACCCCAAATGGCGAAAAATTTTCCTCGAATTATGTTTATGGTACTAATTCTGCTCTTTTTCCAGAACTGCACATTGGTCACAACTAGTGCAGCTTTTTTTACCTGCCGTGACTTTCTTCGGTAGGCTTGCGTATCCCACAGGCTGTTGCTAGATGACAAGCAGTTGTGGGCATGGGATAATTGCTCCCCGGGCTGGACAGGTTGTAGAAATTTGGGCCTTTAGCAGGAAGGAGGTGTAGACCGGCACACTTAAGCCCCTCCCATGCAGGGCATCCTGTGTAACTAAAAGGCTGCTGCATATTCCAAACCTTTTTCAAACCTGTTAGTTGCAACAATTTTCTGTTAGCAACAAGTGATCACAAAAGGCTGTGGCCTGATAACATTCCCTATGGGGAGTTCTGCAGATTAAAGCGGAACTGCTCCAAAAAAGAAGACTTCTGTGCCCAAGCTGCATCTCTTAGAGATAGATTAAAATGACAATATAAAGAAAATATACTGGATAAGGCTCTACAGAGGTTCAATGCAATAGACAGATCAGAGATCCTAACATATAAAACAAGAAATGATCAACCAAAATTAAATAAATTAGACCCATTTATTCCATTAATTACCAAATACAATAGTGAATCAAGGCAAATTAAAAAAAACACTGTCAGTCACTGGCATATATTGTAAGGGGACAGTTTTCTTAAAACTCTAACAGACCTAAGGTTATCTATTCGAGGGCGAGGAACCTAATGCAACAACTGGTACCGAGTTTTCTGAAAGAGAAAAAATAAAAAATATGGTTAGAAAATAATTCTAAAAGCTTTTACAAATGCACAAATTGTGGGCCTGCCGCTGCAACCCAGCACAGCACAGTCAAATCAAAGCGTTCATGCCTGCTGTTACTGGTGAAAAATTAATCATCAAAGAAACAATATCGTGAAACAGGAAGGGAGTAGTTTATTTGATGACATGTGGGTGTGGAATCCAATATGTTGGACGAAGAAAGAGAACTCTCAAGGTGCGAATGAGTGAACACATACGCAACATAGAGAAAGGATTGGAAACACACAGGCGCTTATGTACTAAGCGCCGATAAGTCACTTATCGAGGCCTTTTCACCAAAAAGGCCTACTGCTATTCAGTAAGCCCCGATAAGTTGGCGATAAAAGCCCTTTTCGGTAAAAAAATTTCTGAGAAAAAATAAATTGCCAAACGGGCGGCGAGAAGCCACTTGCTGGCAGATTAAAAAACTCGTGCAATCCTAGAAGCCCCGATTAGCTTATCAAGGCTAATCGCGGCTCTGGAATAGAGATTTCCTCTCAAAATCCTCCCGACAGGAAAAGTTGGCAGGAAGGTGGTGAGAAGCTGCCGAGAAGTGGCGAGAGGGGACTTAGAAAAACAAATGCATTTTTCCTGCATCGGATTGATGCCGGGAGTCTCCGGAGCTGATACACATTAATTTCAGCACCGGAGCCCCCCCGGCATGAATCCCATGCAATAAAAATGCATTTACAGGCAACTTCATTACCTTAGTGGCTAACCGCGAAGGCAATTAAGGGGTTAAGGAACAACAGCAGCTTTATTGGGCGCAGAGGGGGTGAGTGAAGCGGGTACTTGGCCCTTCACTCACCCCCTCAGCGCCCCAATAAACATTACAATAGGTACTAACCACCAATACACAACCCACCCACCCCCTGTGCCTCCACATAAAAGCATTTTTTTAATACACAGGATTGATACCAGAGGCTGGCGGGGGTCTCCAGGTGGTCCCCGCGGTGGCTGGGGGCACTCGAGTGATCCCCATGGGTGTCTGAGGGCCCTAGGGTGGTCCCCATGAGTGTCTTGGTAATTTCTGTTCTTTGTTCTATAATTCAAATGTGGATCATACTTCTATGTAGAAGTCAGTCAGACTGAAGCTCTGCTGGTCTGTCATATGAGCCCAAATTCACACTTCCATTCTCAGAAGCAGGGTAGCGATAGTCTTAGGGCAGTGTTATTTACCAACAATATATAAATAAAGGCATTGCTATCTAGAATGAAGCGGTGGTGGGAAAACAAGAAGATAGTGGCTCCCATATTCATTTTTGTTATACAATCTCAGGGCCTAATTTTCATGTGTGGTGGAGCAACCTTGCTATTATTCATGGGTTAATTGGCAGCCATTTTAATATTACCATAACTGCAGAGACTAATGATAGGAATAAAAATAAGCTTCTAGAGGAGACGTCACTCAAGTCTTTCTCCTGAAGATCATCCAGTCCAGATAAAGTTTAGAAAAGATAAATAGTGTTGCTGCAAATTATTTAATGTTAAAAAAATTACTCCTACAATTGCAATGCTGCTTGTAAACCTAATTTCGATGTTTATAACAATAAAAAAACACTACAGCAAAAAAAGCAGAGGTTACTAATATTTTATTGATTGGTAAATAAAAGATTTTCAAAGCTTTTGAGAGACAAACCTTTCTCTTAAAGTCAGAAAACACAGAAGTAAATTTAACACATTACTTTTGTTTTTGGTCAAGAACAAAGTTTTGCCAAATGTAAAATCCCAGATGTATTATGTTACTTTTTTCATTTCCAGAACAAATTATTTGATGTAATTGAAAAAAAGTCAACTATTTTAATTAAAAATATAGTGCAAATATAATTAGATTTTTTTCTAATACTAAAACTAATTACTATACCAATATAAAGAAACGGTTGTTGACCAACTCTTTCAATGCATTGTACAAACAATATTACAAATGTGAACATTGAATACAAATATTAATAGTAGGTTTGGCTTGAAAACAGATCTTAAAATCTAAAGTATAATCTAGAAATATTTTAGTTTAGTATGTTTCTTAAGCTTTGCCTAAATTAACTGTGACTGAAGTATTCTATACACTTTTCCTCAATTGACTTTATATTCATTCACAAATTCAGTGGGCTTCACCCTGGAATGAGACCCTTAATTCTTCAAAGAGCCCGGGTGACCTGCTGTAGTTTCCAACTAATCAGAGAAACAAAATATGCTGAGATTAAACCCAAAGGAATCAGAGCTATCTTGGAATTTGCTGGCAAAAATAAACATTGTCACTTATAACATGCAGACAGGCATGTTTTTAACAAGCCACAGGCTTCCTTACACAGTGAAGATTCCCAAATGTGATAGGCCTATTAAGCAACAAAGTAGCTTTCTTAGCTAGATATTTTATCTAAACAAGAACTTGGCAGTTTGATGAACAAAAGAAACGTTGAGCACACTTCAGACAACCCACAGCTTTCCTATCTGGTACAGAAAAACAGTTCACCATGGAGGAAATGTGGTTAATAAAGATCAGACATCACTGGAAACACTGACCTCAATGTTTTTAAGGTCAGTCAGCCTATGCTTGCATAGGCAATTGCTCCAGGACCCTTATTTTGTTTTTGTGTAACCGGAATATAATGTTTAATAGTCTTGCATGTTGCAGCGAATAGTGTGTATCTATATTTTGTCGCACACTAACGAGCACGTTAAACTATAGAGACCAGGTGAGGGAAATGAGCAGTTTGATGTTTTATTTTTTATTGCGTAGTGTGAGGGTAAGCACACAATCCCAGCAATCTCTAACCTCAGAACATGTACATATATAAATATTAGTGTCAAAAGGAGTGCTTCTGAGCGTGGCCAAATGTATATAGGAAAAGACAAAAATACCCAATGCTACATGCAATGTGACAAAATACATAGTTACAGTGTACATACTTCAATGTTGGTATTCTCATAAGGGTCACTTAGTTAATGATTAAAGTGTTATAAGCCAGCAGCCACGTCACGGCATGACCAGTATGCAGGTCCTACTAATACCTGTGAAAATTCTCATTTACCTCTGCAGTTGAGGGAGAATAGCCACAATGGACCTGTCCTGCACAGGTACATGGAAAACCTTCTACTTAAAAAGTTTGGAGGGGTGAGTTTAAACCCTGGGAGGAGGGGCCACTAACCCCCAACCAACTGATACCAGTTGAAAATGATGAGGTTAACTAAATGACCTTTTCATGAGAATACGAACAGTGAAGTACAGTATTTAACTATGTATTCTGTCACATTGGATGTAGCATTGGGTATTTTTGTCTTTTGTTGTAGTGTGAGTGTAATCTTTATTTTTTTCCATTCTGGGATTTTCCTGGTGAAAAACGATATTTGTAACATTTTACTGAACCATTATTAACTTACTCAATTTAACTACAAACGACAGTGCATGAATTAGATTCTTCATTTTGTACGAAGTGGTTCAAAAGTGTTAGTGAGGTTATTATGACCTGCAAGAGAAGAGTTGAGAAGTGTAAACAAAAACAAACAACAAAATAACACATCCTTCTCCTGGCTCCAGGTCGCACCCTTCATTACAATCAGTTTTCCTATACAAAAAGCTATCAATCATCTCTGATGACGTTGCAGCTTCCCATTGGCCTGCAGTTCCAACGAGATTTGAACCACCATATTATTTCTGCAGAAGGGATCCATCACTGACAACAACCATGACAATGTCCCCGGAGCTGAAAATAGCACGGTTCAGGGGCGGAGGACCCCCTGGTTCCAATAATGTGTAAAAACGTATTAAAAAAAAAAATACCAGATGGGGATGGCTGCTCCGAAGTTAGCATGTAATTCAAATTATTTGGCATATGTTATTTTGCTGTTTTCAAGAGAATGCTCTTCTTTGACAATATGTTCAAATATTAAATAATTAATAAGAATGTTAGAGATGATATTAAATGGCCAAGTCATTTTTTTTTATTACATATTCTATTCTGTAGCTCTATTCACTTTATAAACATGATTTTAAAAATTTGCAAATTTAGGGGTGTGGATAACTTCCCTCTAAATATCATTCACTCTCTGGTCTGCTCAGTGATTAGACTTCCCAAATTTACCTTGCTACACTCCTACTCCTCCAGCACTTCCGATCTGATAAACCCTCTATAGAATTTGTTTTAAAGTCCACACCCCTGATTCAGCAGCTTCCTATTTGCGCATAATGGGCAAGATTAATGCCCCTATTTTGTTTCCCCTGGAGGGGTAGTGTCGACACCTTTCCTGGGCTGTATCTCGTGAACCAAGGGGTCCCCTGAGCGGAAATGAATGTGGGTCAGCTCCAGTTATTCCGTTTCCCACATTTTACAAAAAAGGGAGAGGAGGAACAACCCCCATCCAAAAATAAGCAGAGGAACTGCTCCTTCTCAGGAATAAGAAGAACCTTTTCTGAATAAAATTCATTATAGTGCAATCACCCACCCTGCACACACAAATGTAGTAAATATGCATCACTAGGAAGTGATAAGGAGCCTATACTGCATCACAGAACACACACTATGTAGATATGTCACTTCATACTTATTCTAAGCATGGTTCAACATTTCTTAAATAAATGTTATAAAAGTAAATTAATTGAACTTTTGAATTCAAGTTTTGAAGTGCCCTGAACTTTATTTATACAATCTTGCTGTAGGAAAAAAAAATTATGTGGCACATCTTCTTGTAAAAGTGGAAAAAACACACACCGTGCTTACTTATAAATACATTAATACATTGTGCTCCCCGCGTTTTTTCTCCTGAAGATCACCCAGTTTAGATAAAGTTTATTTTCTAGACATTATATATTTCCTGTCTTTGTGATAAATCCCCGAATTGTCTAATTTTTAAAATATATATAAATATTTTTTTCTTGCTATTTTGTTCAATGAATTTCAATACATCATGTAACAAAACACCTACAGTATGTGGAGAAATGTACAACATTGGTTTGATTTATCAATGCACTTGGGTAACAGCAGAAATAGCAGACAGTGTCATCATAATAAACAAAACATGGGCTAGTTACATGTGCTTGAACAGCACATAATGATGTACAGTGCTGACCCCTTGACCTCTGCATATCTTTTGGAGAGACTATTTTGCATGAAAAGCTGCTCCTCATCATTGCCCAATTCATATGTCATCACGATGAAAGGTTTCAAGATCAGAAAGCAGAAATCTGGGCACTTTCTCTTTGCTTTCCTTTGACTTTTTTTAATTGCAACATATTAGTGTTTGCTTTTTCAGTACATACACTTCTGCAGCTCTGAGCTCCGTACATATAAAGGCAAATGTGGTACGAGTGTGGGGCAAAATATTGCACCAGATGTATCAAGGAAAATAAAAGACGTTCTGGAATTAGAAAAAGTGCAGGGAAGAGCCACCAAATGAATAAAGGGGAGGGAGTTTGAGGGGTCGCCGGAGACGCGTGGATGAGGGAGCTGCAGCAGGAAGCGGCGCGGTCCTGAGTGGCGGCTGGCTTTCGTGCTCAGCAGTGAGGCGGCAATTTCGGCCGGAGGGATCGCCCTGCGGAGGGGAAAGGCAGCAGCGGAGAGGCAGTAGCGGAGGTGGATGGCGGAAGGTAGAAAAAGGGGAATTTTATTTTTGGGCCTTTTGCAAACCAAAGGAAAATAGGGCGTTTTTGGGGTCCGCTGATTTATTTAGGGTGGGTTTACGAGAGGCAGCGCGTTTTTGGGGACTGGTTGCAGGCCTTTTCAATTGTAGCCAGCGTGATAAGAGAAAAGAAGGGGGGGGGGGGGCGACACTGAGGGAAAAACTGTGTGGCAAAACAAAAGCCATAACAGAAAACCAGCACCGCAGAGGCATCATAGCCATAGCAAAAGCGGCAAGTGCGGTGGTCAGGATTGTGAAACCCCCCTCTTTGCCCCACAAAAATAATAAAATAAATAAATAAAAAATTGTGCAAAACAAAACTAGGCAAAGCATCAAACGTTTCCACAACGCTTAACTAATACTTACAAAAACATACTGGTGAACTGTCTAGGGGCTTTTGGACAACCCAAACAAAACCTAAAATGTCTCTCTGTACGTTCTCCCCACCAATTTGATTGTAAGCTCCCCGGAGCAGGGACTCCTCTTCCTAAATTTTACGTTTATGTCTGAAGCGCTTATTCCCATGATCTGTTATTTGTATTATTTGTTATTTATATGATTGTCATATGTATTACTACTGTGAAGCGCTATGTACACTAATGGCGCTATATAAATAAAAACAGACATACATACATACATAAGTTCATGGACAAAGCAAGTAGCGCAAAAAAAAAATCAATAGGAAAAAAGACAAAGAGGCTAATAAAAACCAGACTGCTCCAGAGACCCAATCTCCAGACACGCAAGTCGCAGAGAATACAACACCTCAACCCAGAGAACAGGAAATGTCCTCAGCGGAGGCTACGACTAGAGAGGTGCTAACGTTAATCTTTCCTCTATTTGAAGAAAATATATCAGACTTAAAAAATATAATGCAGGAGACATTGACGCCGCTTGGCTCGCACAGCCACAGGCTGGAGGAGGTTGAAAACAGGACGCAGGTCTGTGAAACTGAGATCCAGTAACTACACGATAAAGTGAACTCACAAGGGATCACTCTAACAATCATACAGGAGAAGCTAGATGACCTCGAAAATAGGAGCCGTCGAAATAAGCTGCGCATAATAGGCATACCAGAATCTGTTGTGAGAGGGAGAGACATTATTCAGATGCTCTCAAAATGGCTGCCACAAGCACTGAAAATGCCGGGCACAACAGGGGACGTGAAAATTGAAAGAGCGCACAGACTAGGTCCGGAAAGGGAATAGGACAGACCTAGGCCAAGACCAGTTATCCTTCGGTTTCTGAACTACGCGGATAGAGCCAACGTTCTTGCAGCCTACAGAAAACAAGCGGACCTGCAGTATGAAGGTAATAAACTATTACTATTTCAGGATTTCTCAGCCCCAGTGGTGCAGAAAAGGAGAGAATTGTCAGAACTGTGCAAAGAACTGTACCAGAAAGGCAAGCAGTTTGCTCTTCTCTCCCTGGCAAAATTGAAGGTCATGGAGGGATCCAAGACCTATATATTTGACTCACCAGAGAAGATGCAAGCACATTTTGAAAAGGTGCCAAACTCACTGCAGGAAAGATCATGAAAGAGACAGGCGTGCCAAGTTTGAATTGTCAAATGCCAGCAAATTTCGCTGAGACGGCAGAATGCCATGATAAATGTGGTAAAAGTTAAGAGTTACAGCCGGGTACTGTTTATTAAATGGGTTCAAGAAGAATAAAACGGAAAAAGTCGATCAAAACCAATACCTGTCGTGTCTCCAAGTCACGAATTACATGGCGGAGGCCACTCTCTGGGATGGCTCACCCCCAACTAAAAACAAGCAAGAAGGAAAATTCACCATCACTAAAGCAACAGGATAAATGTAGACACAAGTGTAAACTAAAGCAGACCGACAACCCCCAAACTCAGATAGACAATCTCAAGATAATCTCCTGGAATGTAGGAGGTCTAAATTCACCAGCAAAGCGGAGGAAGATACTTTCCCATATTAAATGATCTAAAGCGCAGGTGACGTTCATCCAAGAGACACATGTTTTAAAGGAGGACACCAAAAGACTCAGAACACCATGGATCCAAGAACTAATTGCGGCACCATTCATAAGAAAGCAGAGAGGAACCGCAATTCTAATAAATAATAACGTGAACTATAAAATTCATAAAACTCTGAGGGATCCGAGGGGGAAGATACCTTATGGTCGACATAACCATAGAAAATTCTAGAATGTTGCTGGTCAATGTGTATTCCCCGAACTTGCCTAACCATTTATTTTTTTACAGATTTGTATCAGAAGATCCTTGATTGGGACGCAGCTAATGTTGTTGTGGGCAGAGACCTTAAAGTAGTAGAAAACTGGGCGCTGGACAGATCAAGGGACGGGAGGGTACCGCACCACTCACACTCACAGCTAGACACCTTAAAGTCCTTTAGGGAAAATCTAGCGCTGGTAGACCCATGGAGAGTTTTAAATCCATTTGAGAAAGATTTCACTTTTTTTTCACATGCACACAACATGTTCTCAAGAATAGATCGTTTCCTAATATCAGCCAATTCAATGCAAAATATTAACTCGGCCAAGACAGAAAACATTATAATCTCAGACTATGCATCAATATGGATTAATATGAGACTCAATAATCCCAAAGTCTTCTCACAATGCTGGCGCCTCCCTGCCTATTTAGCGGAGTCAAAAGAGTTTAGGGAATATCTGCGGAACCAATGGGCTCACTATGAGACAGATAACGAGCAGCATAAGGTAAAACCCATTTTGTTGTGGGATACATCCAAAGCTGTCCATAGGGGCCATATAATTGCTTACTGTAGCAGGAAAAACAACATTTTGAATTTTAAACTAAACAATCTGAATACACACTTAACACAAGCATTCCAAGCATACAAGGCAAATAACTCTGCTCAAAACAAAAAATTATATTTAGGAACTAAAGAGATATATGAGGCGTTATTGACAGATTGAGCACAAGGCAACATATATATCAAACAAATAAATATTTCAGGTAAAGTAATAAACCTGGGAAAATTTTGGCCAACCTAACAAAAGAAACCAAATTAACTAATCAAATATTATCTATCTGTACAAAGGAGGGCAACAGAACAACGAAGACCAAAGAAATATGTGCAACTTTTCTACACTATTACAAGAACTATACACAACAATCCCAGATGATAAAGAATTAGGAGAAAAATTTATAAATGACACAAACCTTACTCAAATCTCACCAACAAATAGGGAGGCACTGGACAACCCCATTACATTCCTAGAGGTACAAGAAACCATCAACACACTTAAAAATAACAAATCACCAGAACCGGACGGCCTGAGTGCAGAGTATTATAAATGATTAAATCCAGAAGTAGCAATAATGCTAACGAATTTATACAACCATATAAACGTGACACGACAAATGCAGCAAAACTTAAATCTGGCAAAAATAGTTGTCCTTCCAAAGCCAGGTAGAGACCCAGAGCAACCTCCGTCCTACAGACCCATATCCCTGCTAAAACAAGGTTTCAAAATTCTAACAAAAATATACACAAATCGCCCTAAAAACATACTTACACATTTTATATCCCCTGAACCAGGCCTGCACAACTTGTAAAGTGAGAAGGAAAAACTGATTTGGGCCGCACGGGTAAAATCATCATCGTCATCATCCTCATCCTCATCATCAGCAGCATATCTCCTCCAGAACCTCTAATCATCATCATCCTCATATATCTCTCCCAGCACCCCTCATCATATATCTCCCCCAGCACCCCCCATCATCATCATCCTCATATCTCCCCCAGCACCCTTCATCATCATCATCCTCATATATCTCCCCCAGAACCCCTCATTATAAACCTTTGCAAGACTCCCCATCTATCTCTCATAGCCCCACCTCTCCCCCTCACCCACACACATAATACTCCCCTCCACATCAAAACACACAATACCCCCTGCACACCACACACATCCCACCCCCCCATGCACCTCACATCCCTCTCCTCCCCTGCACCTCACATCACTCTCCCCCCCCTGCATCTCACATCACTCTCCTCCCTTGCATCTCACATCACTCTCCCCCCCTTGCATTTCACATCACTCTCCCCCCCTGCATCTCACATCACTCTCCCCCCCTGCATCTCACATCACTCTGTACTGGGCAGTGGGGGTCTTTAAAAAATGTATTGGGACAGTGAGGTTCTTTAAAAATGTATTGGGGCGGTGGGGGTCTTTTAAAAATGTATTGGAGCAGTCGGAGTCTTTTAAATTATCTTGAACCAAAATTTTTTTTCGCTGCGGCTCATTTCTTTTTTGTTTTTTGTTCATGTGCTATGCTAAAAATATTTAAGGGGTTCCATTCTGTTTTACAAAATATAAAAGGGTTCCACGACTAAATTTAATTGGGAAACACTGCTCTAAGGGTTGCCAGGTGTCCGGTATTTGGTTCCCCTGTCCGGTAAAATATGAGAGATAATACCGGACATGGGATAGAGCAGGACTGCTGCTGCTAGGGGGCTGGACAGCTTCGGATTGGTTGCTGCTGTGTAATTCATGAGAAAGAAATGTATATCTATGGCGCCTAACGTGTGCTATGATATACAAAAAATGAATAAAATGAAGGATATATACAATCGGGACTGAAGGGTGATTCAAATCCAGGATCGTTCTCCAGCAGGTGATTATTATTCGGTGATTATTTGTGCTTGAAACAAAAACAAACAAAGTGCATAGCGTAATACTGCGTGATTAACAAAACTAACACATACAGAATCAAACCAGCAGTAGGGTCAGCGGGACCACCCTACGCGTTTCAGAAGACTCAGCTGACCCTACTGCTGGTTTGATTCGACTGCTAACCCCTCCTATCGGCTGCACTACAACGAATCTGCTGCTCTCATCTGCATGCTTATCGGGCTGCTCTCTGTGGCGAATCTGCCACGGCCGTTCACCATCTCCAGCTGATTGCGAATCTGCCACGGCCGTTCACGAGCTCCAGCTGATTGCGAATCTGCCACGGCCGTTCACCAGCTCCAGCTGATTGCCTGCGTACCGAGCGAGTTCTCCGTTTGGCAAACTCCAGCCGAGGATTAAGAGGCCACTGGCAAAGAAGTACTTCGCCCGAGCTGCCCAGCCGCAGACGAGAGGGGATACTCTCAAAATTATCCACTGTCTGCCACTACCATTCGTCTGGTGAGTGGGCATTTCTACCACATCAGCGGAGGTCATAGTGGGACTTGTCTCATTATATATTTCATATTTTATTGCCATGTCATTTTTTCACATGTTCTTTTTATTTATGTCCTTTTATTAAATGTTTATCTATATCTGTAATCCTGTTGTTGAGCTCAGCTATCTG
Organism: Ascaphus truei; assembly: GCF_040206685.1. NCBI lineage: Eukaryota > Metazoa > Chordata > Amphibia > Anura > Ascaphidae > Ascaphus > Ascaphus truei. The sequence continues at coordinate 102,507,851 of NC_134487.1, read as the reverse complement.
TTTTCATTTGTTTTATTTGTCTATGTATGTGTTAGTTTTGTTAATCACGCAGTATTACGCTATGCACTTTGTTTGTTTTTGTTTCAAGCACTAATAATCACCTGCTGGAGCACGATCCTGGATTTGAATCACCCTTCAGTCCCGGTTGTATATATCCTTCATTTTATTCATTTTTTGTATATCATAGCACACGTTAGGCGCCATAGATATACATTTCTTTCTCATGAATTACACAGCAGCAACCAATCCGAAGCTGTCCAGCCCCCTAGCAGCAGCAGTCCTGCTCTATCCCATGTCCGGTATTATCTCTCATATTTTACCGGACAGGAGAACCAAATACCGGACACCTGGCAACCCTTAGAGCAGTGTTTCCCAATTAAATTTAGTCGTGGAACCCTTTTGTATTTTGTAAAACAGAATGGAACCCCTTAAATATTTTAGCATAGCACATGAAAAAAAACAAAAAAGAAATGAGCCGCATGCGAAAAAATTTTTTGGTTCAAGATAATTTAAAAGACCCCCACCGCTCCAATACATTTTTAAAAGACCCCCACTGCCCCAATACATTTTTAAAAGAACCCCACTGTCCCAATACATTTTTAAGAGACCCCCACTGCCCCAGTACTGAGTGATGTGAGATGCAGGGGGGGGGAGAGTGATGTGAGATGCAGGGGGGGAGAGTGATGTGAGATGCAGGGGGGGAGAGTGATGTGAGATGCAAGGGGGAGAGTGATGTGAGATGCAGGGGGGGAGAGTGATGTGAGGTGCAGGGGAGGAGAGGGATGTGAGGTGCATGGGGGTGGGGTGGGATGTGTGTGGTGTGCAGGGGGTATTGTGTGTTTTGATGTGGAGGGGGAGTATTGTGTGTGTGGGAATGTAAAAATATCCCGTCTAAAGAAAGAATGCTTCTCCTGCTTTATATCATTGACCAAGAGGCTTCAGTCTAAGGGCATTACCCTGCAGCTAATCTGTGCTAAGACTCATCAAAATCTGTTCTGAATAATTTCAAACCTTGTTTAATCATGTTTTCTTCCACACTCTCATTTCATTGTATCACTCAGTTACCTTCCTAATCACTGAGAAGGCAATTGTTGATAATAACCTTGGTCATTAGAATAATCTATCTTCATTACAGTGATTACAGTATCCTGCATTTTGAACTTCTAATAAAATTTGAGTTACTGGGGTCATTTTTTGGGGGGACACACACACACACGCGCATATTTGTGGTGTGCGGTGCTTATTAGATTGTTCTTCATCATTTTAATGAGTATGAACACATGAATCCACAATTGAAGCTGCAGTTACACTAATGTAGCCCAATTTTCCTTTTTTACATATTGATTTTTCTTTTTCTCCAATATTATTTATTTAACAATGAAATTGGCCATTCACATTTTTTAACTAGTGATATTTTAACAAACATTTACAGATTTGCTTGAGTGGGTTGCTTGCTCAGATTCTTCCTTAACCTTCCCCTTTGAGTGCCACAAGGGTCGTGGTACCTAAGTACCACAGCCCCGCCGACACAGTGCGATCACGTGACTGATTTCAATAGTGGCCATGTGACTGCGGCAGCCATTTTTTAGGAGACGAAGAGGAGGAGAGCTCTGTTTCACTGCTGGGCAGATTGCATCCTGCATCCCCTAGGAATGCAAGACATGATGTAACCAGGAGAAAAATAAACTCTTTGGGCATGTTCGTAGTCACTATGGGATGAGTCCCCTGGAGTGCCAGTTCCCATGATGTAGTGACTACATCCAGAGCCCCGATTCAATATATTCCGATAAACCTGCTTAGGCAGGGCAAACATTTTTTGGACCTCTTCCCCTGAAATAAATGTACACTCCGAATTGAATAAAAAAAATGTTTGACATATAGAACACCCACAAGCTCATATTGAACCCCCAAAATAGCCACAACATATATATAAGCGTATAAGTGTCACAGAGCAGTGCTACTGAGCATGGCAATATACATTTAAAACCAGAGACAAACATAAAACACAGACAGAGCTCAATGCACATCCAGCGAAACTTTATACACGGTACAGTGCCTAAATATACATATATTGATATCTATTGGATAAAATGGTCTTTTGGTTTAACATTTTTGCCAAATTGTTGTAAGCCCCTGAGCCACTGCACAGCAGACCAAATCTTAAGGGTCCCTACACTAATATAAATTCTTAATAACCTGTCCATTGCCAGGAAGAATGATTTATAATAAATATGTCAAAATCAGCTGCAAAGTTCTAAGTCTGATTGACACTTTTATTAACCTGTACATTACCAGGAAAAGCACTCTGTATTAGAATTGTCACAATCACACTGCAAGAAGGCAAGTTCACCTGAGAGTGGGAGATGCTATGGAGTGAGCTTTTAACCATTTAAAAGTGGGAGGGGGTGAGCTTAAATTAGGTAGGAGGTTGCATGAATAATGCTTGTTCTATGTCCTTGTTGGAGTATCCCCTATCAGCAAATTTGTAGCTCAGATCTCTTAAATGTTGGAGAAAACATGGACTCAAAGCCATTTATCACTACTTACTATCTTCTTCTCTTTCCACTGCACAGATCACTTTCATCAATGATGCTATTTTGTTTCTACTGACACATAATTATTTTCTTTTTGATTCACTTTTTTATCTTCAGACACAAGGCACGGCTATGGGGACGTCATTTGCGCCCTCATATGCCAATCTTTTCATGGGCCTTTGGGAATCCACTCACATTTTCGGTGAAAACAATATCTATCGCTCCAATATTGTTTTCTATAAGCGCTACATAGACGATTTGATTTTTATTTGGGATGGGGATCTGCACACCTTACACACCTTCATTGACACTCTGAACATTAATGACATTAATTTAAAATTCACCTTTAACACGGATCCACATGATATCAACTATTTAGATGTGACACTCCATGGTGGCCCAGAATCTGTTATCTCTACAGACATTTTCACTAAGCCCCACTCACGAAATTCATATTTGTACGCCAAAAGCTGCCATCCCAGATCCATGATCCGCGGGATTCCAAAAGGGCAATTCTTGCGTTACAAGAGACTCTGTTCAGACCAAGACAGTTTTCTCCAACATTCAAGAGATCTGAGCTACAAATTTGCTGATAGGGGATACTCCAACAAGGACATAGAACAAGCATTTACATATGCAGATTCCTCAGACAGAACTATGTTGTTAAAAAGGAAAAAGAAACAAACACTGACAAGTAATAGCTTTGCAGATAATCCTTTATTTATAACAAAATTCAGCAGACAGGCCCCACAGATACAACACATCATATCGAAACACTGGAATGTGTTGAAACTTGACCCAGATCTAGAACCATTTGTATTGAAACCTAGATTTGCTTTCAGAAGAGCAAATACCTTGGCGACTTCCCTTTCCAAAAGCCTTTTCCAAACACCCCCTCCACCCAAAATCAGCAACATACCCAAAGGTTTTTTTAAATGTGGGTTTTGCAAGTGCTGCCAATATGCAGCACCCACTAAAAGAGTTACTACTGTGTCTACGGTGAAAAAATTCCGAATTCCCTCATTTATTAACTGTCATACCAGTTTTGTGGTGTATGTGATATCATGCGGCTGTAATGCCAAATATGTTGGTAGGACAATTCGTCCTTTGCATATTAGAATCTCTGAACATGTAAGATTAATCAGGAGAAAATACCTTTTACACCCTGTATCTAAAAACTTTACAACGTGTATAGATGGTGGCCTAGAGAACTTCAGTTTCTTTGGCGTTGCACACATTCCCACACATATCAGAGGAGGCGACCGACTTAACAGGTTAAACAAAATGGAGATGCAATGGATCTTCCAATTAGATACCCTGCAACCCCGCGGTCTCAATGTAGATTGGGAACTGCAACATTTCTTGCATGATTAATTACAATCATCACCATACATCCGCCCCCTCTCTTCCCCACCTCCTTTCCCCTCCCCCCCCTCTTTTTCCCCTCCCCCCCTCTTTCCCCCCCTCTTTCCCCCCTCCCCTCCCCCCCTTTCTCCCCCCCTCCCCCTCCTTTCTCCCCCCTCCTACCCCTTCCCTTACTTTCCCGTCCACCATTCACCAGCATGCAACCCTACACTCAGTTAGTGCTCTTGATAACCTCATGTATATAGTACTTATAGTGGAGATGTCCGTTTTATATACTATTGAACATTAACATTCACAACAGACCAATGTACTTTTTATGCTGCTATTCATGAATGTGCCGGTTTTCACAATGTTTACATATATCTTTATACGTGTCATACATGTGTTATAACCCTCTTACAACTATCAATTGATGGCACATTTTTTAAGTGTTTTTAATAACCTTGTTACATCGATGTTAGGAGTATTACCCACCTCACCTGATTTGTTTCAGGTACAGGTGTTTTGTGTTAATGTCTGCCTATATCTTTGTACTCCACAGCTGATGGATCACTCTTTGACGAAGGCTTGAGGGCTGAAACGCGTCAGAGGATCCACCAGCTACACATGTCTGTTTAATAAAACCTTTTTGTAGTCACCACCCTTGTCTACACCCTGTTTTTCTACGGCTGTGCAGCGCTATCCTCCCTGCTTTGCTGGATGATTTTTCCTGCCTTCTACTGCTGCTATGCACGCCGGATAACCGTTGCACACGGAGGAGACCACCGCTGGTCAGGTGACAGCCGTGCGCGAGGCCGCAAACACGCCGGGAGTAGCGGTGCCACATTTACACAACAGCTGAGCTGAGGCAGTATCGGGCATTTCCCCACCTCGCTAACACCGGAGGAGATCACCGCCGGTCACTTGACCGCCCCACGTGACACTGCAGTCATGAAAGGGTTGGCGGTGCAACATTGCATCATTACCACTGAGGACTTCACACCAGGCTATTTCACCCTCCTCAAACCGTGAGTTATACAGCAACCATTGGTGACCAGAGCTGGGCCAGTTGCTATCTGATATGAAGTTTATGAAGACTTTTACTTACACTATGCAACGGTTATTTAACCTCTTCTGACGCACCTGACAGGATATACATGTGTATCCAAATCTACTCTACTACTCTAGTATTACATTTAGACCAGAACTTGCTATAAATCTTCAAGTCTGAGTTTAGCTAGGAAATCCATACATTGCGCACCTCATGGGATCTTTTCCATGTTTGAGGATAACTGTAATTTGTGCTCTGGACATCTGCTCGAGCATCTCTTTCCCTTTAAAGAATGAGTTGAACAACTTAGTCATATATAGCGAGGGTAAGTGAATTTTTTTTTTGTAATAAGTGTTAGTAAAGCCGTCCAGCCCTGGTGCCTTTGCCACTTTCAGATTTTTGACCACCTCCTTGATCTCAAGGTCTGTTCAATTGAATTTTAGATTAAAGAGATCTTCCTTGGGGAGATTGCATTCCTTTAGAAAATCTAGACTTTTCCTAATTAAGAGAGAATCTGACATAGTATTATCTTTCAGGTTATATAGTTGTATATAGAATGTATGACTGACAGTGCCATCATCTGCACATTATTTAGGTGGTCTAGGTGTATGCTTAACAACTCCCTCCCTCACACTCGACTCCTCTCTCACATTCGTCCCTCACATTCAAAACATTTCTAAAACCTGTCGCTTTTTCCTCCGCAATATAACTAAGATACGCCCTTTCCTCTGTTGCTCGACTGCTAAAACTCTGACTCAGGCCCTCATTCTCTCCCGTCTTGATTACTGTAACCCCTGCTGTCCGGCCTTCCTACCTCTCACCTGTCTCCCCTACAATCTATCCTAAACGCTGCTACCAGAATCACTCTACTCTTTCCTAGATCTGTCTCAGCATCTCCCCTCATGAAATCCCTCTCCTGGCTTCCGATCAAATCCCGCATCTCACACTCCATTCTTCTCCTCACTTTTAAAGCTTTACACTCTTCTGCCCCTCCTTACATCTCTGCACTAATTTCTCATTATGCAGCATCCAGACTCTTCGTTCTTCTCAAGGATGTCTTCTTTCTACCACCTTTGTATCTAAAGCCCTCTCCCACCTTAAACCTTTTTCACTGACTGCCCCACACCTCTGGAATGCCCTTCCCCTCAGTACCCGACTAGCACCATCTCTATCCACCTTTAAGACCCACCTTAAGACACACTTGCTTAAAGAAGCATGTGAATAGCACTGTGGATATTCTGAACACGATACATAAAGCTTGGCCCCCTGCAGACGCACTTACCAGAACTCCCTCCTACTGTCTCTGTACGTTCTCCCTACCTACCAATTAGACTGTAAGCTCCTCGGGGCAGGGACTCCTCTTCCTTAATGTTACTTTTATGTCTAAAGCACTTATTCCCATGATCTGTTATTTATATTATTTGTTATTTATTTGATAACCACATGTATTACTGCTGTGAAGCGCTATGTACATTAATGGTGCTATATAAATAAAGACATACAATACAATACAATTTGTTGCTTATCTCTATAGGGTTACCCCTGATATTTGCATCAGTTGCTGGGAGTTCCTGGACTGGCTCTTGACTGCACCCCCAGTGAGGATATAATTATTCCCATTGCACGTTGCTTTAGTGCATTTTTTCTGTAGGAAGATTTGTACAAAGATAAAGAAGTACCACTAGACATCTATGTGTCTTTTGGGAACGGGCCTGAAGAAGGGGTTGTGTACCCTGAAACGTTGCCGCCCCCTTCCCCTGTATTTTTTACTTTTCCCATCTGATCCCACCCGTCACTCCCTTTCCTTGTTTTTCTCCCGCTTTTCTTCCACGTGGTGTGTGTTTGTTTTTTACTTACGTTGATTTGTTGTGTTTTTTGTTCATTAAATCTGGTTTGGCATATTCCCCCCCTCTTTGAACCCCCTTTTTTGTGTGCTCGGAACATTAGTGCTCTTTGGATTATTGTTTGGGAGGAAATAGGGGCCTCTCAGTTCCACATTGCACCACTTATTTACCCAATTATATGCTTGTTTGTGTGCTGTCTATCTAATTATTTTTTGCATTATTATGAATGCTTTATGTATTTTATGCTGATATGTATAATTATGTATTGCATGTAATTGTAATCAACCATTTTTATCATTCTGGTTAACAACAATAGATTTTTTAGCATAATTGTATATACTGTATGTCTTTACGTGGTTAGTTTTTAGGTATTGATTTCAAACAGGAATGGTTGATTTCAGGGGGTTAATTTACTCAGTGAATCGATTACTGCCTGACCAATATCTTAATTTGGCACTCTTTGTGCCTTTAAATGTAAATACCTCTATAGCCATTAAGTGCACTTGATTAAGATTGCTCACGTGTTGTAGGCGATTGATTAGCCAAGTATTTAGGGTATTTAAAGGCTTTCTGTAAGGGATAATGTATAAAACCTGAGGAAGCTGAATAATCAGCAAAAAGCGTAGAGTTCCTGATCTGCGGGGGGAACGAAAGAGACGCGTTCCTGTTCCCCGGACGACTGTTACCGGAAGTGCTGACAGAGCAGTCACGTAACTCTATCGATATCTCACCTTCTGTTTCGATATTGCTCCATTGGTTTTCCTGTATTTTTTTCTCTCCCACATATTGAACATCATCCATTGCTCCCTTATTTTGAGATTACTCAATGATTTTTCTGCCTGTTGTGTAAGTGCTAGATCTAGTTCTTTCTTTAAGTTATTTATTTGATACCTGGTGAACGGTCCATATGGCCCCTGAAACATTGTTTCTCTGTTCTTGGCTGTTACAAATAAATGAAGAATTGCGTTGTGAACTTGTGAGTAGAGCTGTACTTTGTACCTCTGTCCTAGAGGAGACCTGCACTTTGCGGAATGTGTTTGTCTATGTTGTGTTGGCTGCACAGGCAGGATTCTCCTCGCCTGAAACTGTTTCCCTGCTCTTTAGAAGAGTCCTGGTTTAGGCTTACAGCTCTCACGAGATCCTTCACCTCAGGCAGACTCCTGGCCTTTAGAATCTAGTCCCCGTGCCAAGCCAATTGTCAGAAGGGGCCTATCTAAATTGTACATTTCTGCATCTGTATTTGGGATCAGTTGGGAAAAACATTTATGTACAGTAGGTATCTAGAGAGTCTACCTGTATGTGACAATGCATAATTCTACATTTTTACCTAAATTGGCATTTGTTTGGTGCTCCTACTATAAATCTATACAAATCCTGATTGTGTGACTAACATAATGGCTGCCTTTCAGTTTCAATCAATTCTTCAGTCAGTGTAACTCAGCAGGTACAATGTATCCTTATATTACTAAGGTAACATCTATTGTTACAGTTTACAGCTCAAACTGCTGGGAACATTGGCAACAAATGATCACAAACAGAAAATTGTTGCAAAGATCTTGCACTGCTGGGGAGGTGGACTAAAACCTTCCATAGAAATGAAAGGATGCTTTATAATGAATTTAAAAAATGGTATTAAGAGTTGAATAAAAAAAATGATAATAATAATTTTAAAAAAACAGTCACCATTATCTAATACTACAGAGCTGATTTATAAAAAATAAAAAACCCCATACGATTTCAGGTTTTGCTGCTTTAAGAATGTACTTACAGAGCTTTTAGTGAACCTAGTGAATGAGAGGTACAGTATTATGGAAAAGTGTCACAAATAGAGTCATATCACAGGCACTGACAAAACTATTAAAGCTGCAGTTCAGTCAATATCCTGCATGTGTGTTTTTTTTAATAAGTCAGTTCTGTAGTAAGAAAAAATACTTTTAGCATTTTCTGTTTTTAAAAAAACAACTTTGAAAGACCAATTTTCTTGTATTCTATTTTAACAGCCATTTGCTAAGGCACTGCCCCTTCATGTCCCGACACAAGCCCTGTCACACCCCTTTGTCAGCCCTGCCCTCCCTCTAGCACATGTCAGTGCAGGAATGCTCATGAATATTCATGAGCTTCCACTGACAGACAAGCAGAATATAAACAGATCCCTTCACTAATTATGTCACCAAATTTCGACCTATCAATACATGGAGAACGAATTAACTGGCAGCTATACAGTTCTTTAGGTAATTAGAGATTGCACAATAAAACTATTGAAGTAAAAAAATAAATAAAATTAAAAAAAAGACTGAACTGCAGCTTTAAGTACGTTTATCTGTAATCAGTGATGTATGCTAATTATATGCACTGTATAATGATGGAATAATTGTTACAGCTTTGTTTATTTGATATGAGTGACTGCTAACTGAAGAAAATATCGTTTTAAATCACAGTATGTGCGAGTTCATCAAATACATAGGGGTTATGGCAAATTATCTTCCACAAAGATAACTGCAGCATGTAATATGACTGCAAAATATGTGATTACAACAGCTGTTTGTTATACAGAACACCACAATACGTTTTATTCTAATTTCCCGTGAACATCCATAATTGTATATATGATGCAAACTGAGAATAGACAGAAAATGGATGACTATTTGACTTTTAAAGGGTACATTGTAAATTGTTATTACTGGTCAGCCTCCAGATTCTAATGCAGTCTTCCAGCCTTTTCATATTGTGGTAACAACACCCCCTCCTTCTACTAAATCATTTTTTTATTGCCCCTATACGATTACATAAATAATGTATCTCCTTCACCTACAGCGGATCACAGAGCATGGGAATTGTACATAAAAAGTACTGCGTGGGGCTTCCCTGACAGGGTCACATAAAAGGCAAGGGATTAGGTGAGCAGGAATGCCTGTCCAGTCCACTTCTACTCCATGCTAAGATGTTATCCTCATTTTGACAAAAAAAACCCACCATTCCTGTGCACCTCCTATACATCACTCACTTTCTCCCACATTGTCAATAGGTGTACTTTCAAAAAGCTGCCCGTGCAACATAACTATCTCATTCCCAGTTTTTTTAAAACTCCTATTCCATGACACTTTGAATTTCCATTCGTTGTGTATTTTCTATTTCAAATGGAGACATGGGCCCCTTATGTAATTTAATGTGTAGTCATCTTCCCAGAGTAGAATAGAGCTTGGTCCTTTCAAATGAAACCTTCTTTTTCCCCCTTTTATTTCTGTGTGTAAGTATCTCAGCGTATATACTCTGTAAGAAAAATTGGACAAAGTAGAACCTTTTAGCTGTCACCTCAGGCACGCCAATTGTTCCATATTGATCGGGACTGCCCCAAATGTGTAGGTAACTCAAGCTGCTTAGAACATTAACGTGTCGCAAATGCTGAATACAGTTTGCCTTTCAAATTAATGGAACTGAAATCTTCCCAAGCAAGGGGAAGAATGGAAAAAAGGGGTTGAATGTCCTCGGGCGCGTCACTCTGCTTGCGGCTCCACAGCGTGTATTATATGCAAGGCAAAAGAGAGAGAGAAGGGCCACAGTGAAAAAAGACAGCTCAAAGTTTTGCACACTTTTTCATCAGGGTGGAGGGAAGGGGGGGGGGTGGTTGCGAGGGGTGAGAAGTAAAGACAAGGGATGGCTATTGTTAATTCAAATTTGTTGACTGGGGACACACTCACATTAAAACTCTCAAAACTTGAATTGGTATTTCTTTCTCTTTTTGTAGTAGGTGTCTTCAACAGATGTCTTCTCTTCTATGTGTAGGTAGATGGGTTGAGGCCGAGGAGATGCCTTCTAAAATCTTCCTTAGTAAAAAATAAAGGGAAAAAATAGTGCAATACAATTTATTAACGAATAAAAACTTGAGATTTAAAACTTACAAGCGACCGATCAATTCGAGCATAGGAAGGAGATGCCGACAGGTTCCACAATTAATCCCTTTCTGGGCAGTGATGTCCTGTATCGGCTGGTTCCCACTTGGCAGATGTATGCTGTCTGTGGCTTGGGTTGCAGGTAGCCGCAGTGCGGATGTCCAGAGCCCGTGCACAGGCTATGTCCTCCCCCTCCGGCTGCCTATCTTCCCCGTGCAGACAATTCCAGGCTTCTCTACTCCGCTGTGCATGCGCATGCGCAGACGGCGAGACGCTGGGCCAGGGAAATCAGACCTCCTCACTATGGTGGCTTGTAGAGACCAAAAAACGTCAGACGCGTTTCGCCAATGCTTCCTCAGTGACGTCAGCAGCTTCGGGGTAGCAGTAACCTTTTATACCTTGTGGAGTCTCTGATCTTAACCTTTGCATTGCTGGTTTTGCTCTGACTGATTATCATTCCTTTTTCAGCCAAAAGTACACTATTACATCAATATACACAATAAAAATTAAAGTGTTACACATTTATTTAAAAACAGGTGGCATATTTAGAAAACCTTTATTAGTCATATGTCTCCTGTAAGTTTAAAAGGAAGTCTAAGAGTAGAGATCAATTGCGTATTTGAGATAGAAGGATAATTAAAACCTATTAAAGGATTTTGTTTGTATTCCTGAATTTAAATGAAAGTCTTCGATGAGGGAAAATTAAGAACATAATTTATTTAAGAATGTGAGTGGAAAACTAATTTAATAATTTTAAAACCATTGGCGAAACGCGTCTGACGTTTTTTGGTCTCTACAAGCCACCATAGTGAGGAGGTCTGATTTCCCTGGCCCAGCGTCTCGCCGTCTGCGCATGCGCATGCACAGCGGAGTAGAGAAGCCTGGAATTGTCTGCACGGGGAAGATAGGCAGCCGGAGGGGGAGGACATAGCCTGTGCACGGGCTCTGGACATCCGCACTGCGGCTACCTGCAACCCAAGCCACAGACAGCATACATCTGCCAAGTGGGAACCAGCCGATACAGGACATCACTGCCCAGAAAGGGATTAATTGTGGAACCTGTCGGCATCTCCTTCCTATGCTCGAATTGATCGGTCGCTTGTAAGTTTTAAATCTCAAGTTTTTATTCGTTAATAAATTGTATTGCACTATTTTTTCCCTTTATTTTTTACTAAGGAAGATTTTAGAAGGCATCTCCTCGGCCTCAACCCATCTACCTACACATAGAAGAGAAGACATCTGTTGAAGACACCTACTACAAAAAGAGAAAGAAATACCAATTCAAGTTTTGAGAGTTTTAATGTGAGTGTGTCCCCAGTCAACAAATTTGAATTAACAATAGCCATCCCTTGTCTTTACTTCTCACCCCTCGCAACCACCCCCCCCCTTCCCTCCACCCTGATGAAAAAGTGTGCAAAACTTTGAGCTGTCTTTTTTCACTGTGGCCCTTCTCTCTCTCTTTTGCCTTGCATATAATACATGCTGTGGAGCCGCAAGCAGAGTGACGCGCCCGAGGACATTCAACCCCTTTTTTCCATTCAAATCCATACAGAGGTTGGTGAATAACCTCTGAAAGACTCAGGCAGCGAAATCACTCTGTGGAAAGGACTGGAACCACAAATTGAACAGTAGGCTAATCCTTTCTTTTTTGGCGCAAACTTTCCCCCTTTTTTCCCAAGCAAGGGGAAGACTGTTCCACAGCATATTAAATATGTGACCTTAAAAGATCAGAACTAAATTAAATCTCATGATAATAGGTGCCATTTTTGTTCAAATCTCCAGGAATGCAGTACCAAATGTTTGAAAACTGTAGTGTTGTATACAGGGAGCAATAAAAGGCACTTAAGATAAATGATCACTTATTCTGTAAATGCCATGTTCCTCACCCAGACCTTTCACAAGAACTAAAACTCACTTCAAATTACAAAATGAACATGAAAAAGAAGAATGGAAGCCAATATTTTTATTGCTAAACAAACTGTCTACTATAAGAAGCAGAGCACATAAGGATAAAACATGTGTGCTCTAATCACATCTGAGATGATTGATTTTGCAGGGGAATGTTCTGGCACTAGATACCTCGCAAAACAAGCTCGTAGTATGTGAACATTTTATGTACGTCTATAATGCATGTTTTAAAACATGTTATGTTTGCAAAACATAAAAAGAGCAAATTCTTATGTAAATAGGTCATTAATGTCAGACCCTGGATTCCCTCCCAAGTATAACGTCAGCATAAAACAGCAAACAACTCAAATGATTTCAGATGTAACTTGAGTCACAACAAATGGTACCTTTTCAAACATTTGTACCTCTTCAAATAACTTTTATCATTTTGAATTTTATCATGATCCTATGAGATTACCTGGTTTATAGTCAGAGGAGTCTGAAGTACACTTGAAATGGTTAGTATAAGTTTATGTGTATAAGTAAAGTATATGCAAGGCGTAATAAATCTAACATGAATTATTCTAATCTAAGATGAATTCTATACACTAATGCTCGTGAGCTCTTGATCATTATCCATATGACCTCAAGAGGCCCTCTAATACCTCAGCTGAATTATGGAAGATAACTCAAGTATTATGGAGTGTCTTAACACACACAAAGAAGTACATTTCATGGCCTCCTCCAATTCATCCAATTCGGAGCCCTTGTGTGCTCCTGTCTCTAGGCACAGCTCACCCATGCTGCTGTTTCCACAGGAACAATGTCTGAACTTGCCTCCCAGCATATGTTAGGCTCCATGTTCTTCTTGGAAACCCCATCTTGATTAGTTTGTGTTCCTTAGTACACTGCTTATTGTGTTCTACATGTGTATTAGGCCCATCCGTCAATCGTTCAAATACTGTAGGTCACCAGTTCCAATCACTACTCCCCTGTTGCACTGCGGCATCATCCACCCTCCCCTCCTCCATTTAAAAAGAACTAAAATCCTAGGATGGGTCCTCTTTTCAGTTCTAAACTGTTCGTTCCCCTATGCCACAGTCTATCCCCACCCTTAGTCGCATCATTACACCCAAGTCACTTCATCCCTCCATCCAACATAGGTTGCAACCACAATCATTATTTAATCACTGCAGTCTGGGTCAGAAGTCACCTGTAATCTATTGCAATCATTTTTTTTTTTTTACATGTTTCAGTCATACAAAAGGGGTCAGTTGTTATTTTGTGTTTGCTTTTGAATTAATAGATTAGTCCAGGCCAATCATATACGCCTTTGGCATGCGGCCCAAGAAGCTATGTTATGCAACCCGAGGTTGGCAGGGAGAAAGTTGTTTGACCAAAAGGGAGGTGGTGAGTTTTTTGGCCAGGTGTCAGGGCACGAAGGAGTTGTTAGGCCTGGTGGAAGGGATAGAGAAAGAGGGGAAAAGTGGAGGGAGAGAGAGGGTTGGGGGGAGAGAGAGAGGTGGGGAAATGGAGAGCGAGGTGGGGAGTGGAGAGGAAGGGGCAGAGCGAGGTGGGGAAAGAAAGGGGGAGAGAGAAAGGAAGGAGAGAGGGGGAGAGGGAAAGAAAAAAGGGATAAAGAGAAGGGGGGAGAGAGAGAGAGAAATAGAGAATTATAGTGACTATGCCAGTCAATAGGCAGTAGGCAACTTTCTCTTTTTCCTTCCACCCCGCTGAAAATGCAGCACGAGTTTTGCAGTCTGATTTAAGAATTGGCCCCCAACCTATTCAGAGTTCGATGGGCTTGGAGTAGTCAATAAATTAGATTTCTCGCCTTGTGAAACAATAAATGAATGATGCTTAGACTGATTAAAGCAGAACTTATGAAGACAAGTCAATTCCACACTCATTACATTTTGGCCCATGGATACAGTTGGATTATATAACACACAGCCTTGAAAATTAATGTTTCTGTAACTAATTCAGTGAACTGATATGTTTGTTATATAAAATACAAGTTAGGTATCGACCTTTGGAAACATTGGTTTTGCTGGTAAATGGAAGTATAGAGATATTTTGAACATGCAACTACTAGTTTGAGTGTTCTTTGCACCTTTATTCCTCTTCTGTGACTCAAATAGTGGTTATGCTGAGTAATAGAAGTTGGACAGAGTTACTTAACAAATATAATATAATGGTTTTAATTAAACTCTGTCTCGTGCCATTTTGTTTTTACTTTTCAAAATAATATGCCAGGTGTGATGAAACGCAGTCAGTTTAAATATTTAAAAAATCTACATGTAAGAAATGTGTTTAATGATTTGTGTACAATTAATACAATTAGTGTGACAGAAAATCTTTTAACTGATGCGCTGCAATGCACATATTTCAGGAAACCAATATACAGTATAGATCTGATGGTGTACAATGTCTTTCACATCAAAATGTAATGGGTGACTGTTTCACTATTGCCAGATGTCCATGTATGCTTCCTTGTACATAAAGCATTGAAAAACATGTCTATGTAATATTTTAAAATAAACTGAAATGAATGTGAAAAAGTGTTCTAAAGTTGAGTTATGGCAGTATACCAATATTTATTATATATTCTAATGTTAGCCTTTAAGACATGCTTTTCTTCACAACGTTTTGAAAGATGTATTCTAAAAGACTGTGTTTCCAATTACCAAAGGGTCATCAGAAATAATGCACATGAAACCTATTATATATGAACTTCTGCCTGGTCACAATCGAAAATCATAAATACGGTGAAAATACAGTGCGGTTGGCCATCGCATGGATTTAGTCAATCTGGTTCTAAGTATCTTGATATATGATAAGAAGTGGATAGTTTCACTATTGGTGGTATAATTCTGCTTTGATATATGATGAAGAATTGCCTGCTATGTGTATGTATGAGCACACAGCCTTTGAGTAGAAGAATTTCCTTGCAGCGATTCCGGTTCTTTCCTCAAGGTTACAATAGCTCTCAGTATTCTTAGTGCTAGGGTAAACATTTGGTGTTGATAATCTTTCTCCTTTTACTTGCATTTGGGTGCCAGCATTCTGTCTCCTGATACAGTCGTATTTCAACCACAGTCATATTGGTAATTTAGGGCTTGGTGCGTGATGGTTCTCAGTGATACCACTTTATGTATTAGTTTCCTTCAAAAGATTTTTTTTAAAGGGCCTTTTCTTTTTGTTCATACAATGTGCATGCATCCACCTTAAACCCTTTAAACACTGCCTTTGCCATTTGTTAAAAATAGGATTTATTTCTGTTCATTCACACATAATATTTATATCGATATGTTTAATGGCACATTGACCACTGAGTGGTGTACATTTATTATTTTAAATTAATATATTGGTATACTCTGCTGTCCTGGTTAAGAGGTGCATTTGAATGTTTAGACGTTAATTTGACATGGAGTAAAGTGATGGACCCTTCTAGTCCAGCAGAGGCTGTGCCTTACATGCTAGAACAGGCGAAACAGTTCTTTTAGCAAATGTTTTGAATGGAATAGGTCTGGCAGTGATCAATTTGGGGTAATTTAAAAAAAAAAAAAAAAAAAAAGATAAAGGCCATGTGAGCCTTTCACTTCCCAGGCTGGTTAACAGGCTGAGTCCCAGCAGGCTCTGCCCATCAATGAACTAACCTTTTCCAAAGGCTTAGTTTCCCAGCTGGGCAGGAATTTAATACATGATCACAGGTCAGTGGTAAAGCTGTCTCGCTGGAGGCAGGCACAATTCATTCACAAAATGAGTTCCTTTGTAATAATAACTGGGGGGCAGGGGGAGGAAAGGAATGCGAGCGCACACACACACACACACACACACACACACACACACACACACACACACACACACACACACACACACACACACACTACACACTACACACTACACACTACACACTACACACTACACACACACTACACACTACACACACACTACACACACACTACACACACACTACACACACACTACACACACACTACACACACACTACACACACACAGAGACAAAGCATAGCCACAGCATCTCACTCTGGCTTACTTCACCATGAGAACTTTCATACACTGCTATTTCTTCTGTACCTTTGGGGTTGAGTATCAAAGTCTCTCGGCTGCAAAACCAGTGTAAACAAGATCATGTTAAAATCCCAAAAATGTATAGACAATCGAGTGCATGTGGAATAAAATATATTAGTTTTTATTTTGCCAATACTACAAAAAGCAGTTTGCTTGTTGAATGTCACTTTGCCAGAGGTGACATGCTGACGTAGTTGGGTCACAAAATATGTCGGGTATGTGCTTTAGAACTGAGGTGCACAAACTGGGGGGGGCAATTGATTTTCTGGGGGTGGCGGGGTGGTTACAGAGGCCCCGTGCCCCTCCAGAAAGCATTTAAATTACATGTCAGGGGAGCAGCAAAGGCCTCTGTAAGGCTAAGGCCCCGCTGCCGCAGACAGCGCGTTCGCACTGTCTGACAGGCGGCGCGTGCAAGTCACTGCACCGCGATCTGCAGCTGACTTTTTTTGGCGCGGGGGGGGGGCGTGGCCAAAGCGGGTCGGGGGGGCGCAGCCATGACGTGGGGTTGGGGGAGGAAACGCGTGTTCGCAAACCCTCGCACACCTCTCCTTCAACCGAGGAGGAACCGGGGGCAGGAGGAGGCGGCGCCGCCATGCGGGAGCCCCGTGCGCCAACAAGCTGGTCCCTTCACAGCTCCCCCGAGGGGATAAGGGGACACCTCCCCGCGCCACCCACTGAACCACCAATGCAGCACCAGCCTCCCCCCGTGCGCACCCGTCTCTCCCCATCTTTCCCCCCCTGCCCAGGGCGGGCAAGTATGGGGCCAGCCACGCTCCCGCCGCCCGCCAACCCCGCTCCCACCCCCCCCTCGCGCTTACCTCCTGCCCGGGCAGCAGCCACAAGGATCAGAGGCAGAGGGGGGGAGCCCAAACAACCAACGACTGACCCCGCTCCCACTTCCCTGCCCAAGCGGGCAGCAGCTGCAGGGAAGGGGGGGACGCGGGGACCCAACAACGACCCGGGCAGCAAAAATGGAAAATAAATGAGGGACGTGGAGAGGGGCTGTAAGAAACACACACAACACACAATATATATATATATACACATCCATGCACACACACTTCCCCACCCCCCACGAAGCTCTGACAGCTCCAGACCCGGCGCTGATTGGCTCACCAGCGCACCGCTCGGGATCTCAATTCTCTTGCATCCCCTGGCGGCGGACGCGTCACAGCGCGTAGTGAGCCGTGCAATGAGGGGGGACTGGGACCGGCTCGGGAGGATACCAGGTGATGGTGAGTAATGCGCACGTTGCCGCGCCGCCGGACGCAGCGGGACCAAAGCCTTAGGTCCCTTACCTTGGTTCAGACTGCTTCTTGCAACATGTCGCCATGACAATGCAGCATCAAATGACGCCATAGGGTCACATGACGCCGAGTTGCCATAGCAACGTGATGTCACATGACATCGTGATGTCAAACCTCCGGAGCCCAGGAAAGGAAGGGTGTCACGAACAGGGGGTGGGGGGGGAGAGCTGGCAGAGGGGCACAGGGGAAAAAGATTGCGCACCCTTGCTTTAGAACAATGGTCTGTCCATACCAATTAGATTGTAAGCTCTTCGGAGCAGGGACTCCTATTCCGAAATGTTACTTTTATATCTGAAGCACTTATTCCCCTGATGTGTTATTTGTATTATTTGTTATTTATATGATTGCCTCGTGTATTACTGCTGCGAAGCGCTATGTACATTAATGGCGCTATATAAATAAAGACACATACATACATACAATGAGAAAGTAAACTGCTCATTTTAATACATGCTAAATAAAAATGAATATATTTCAATACAGTAACAATACGTAATAATAGAGGAACACATCTACACAAGATATAAAAATGCATTAAATAAATGCAGAAAAAACAGGCAAATGATGCTTCCGTGCTGCGAAATGGAAAAACATCGTATACATTTATATATTGTTTTTTTAGCCAGAACATTAACACTTACCGTCTTGGTTTGTTTTAGAGGCAATTGGTTAATATCAATTTAGAAAAATATATACAGGGATTTGGCCAATTTCTATATTATGCTCTTTTATATAATTTATGTAGAGTTAAAAAAAAAATACCTGTACTTTTACAATGCAACACATGTTAACTAAACCTAACATGTTACACCAGGAGTAGTTACATGTAAGGCGTGCTCTGAAGTGCCCATCATCTTTATGCAATGCATTGTCACATCAATTATGCTTAAAGGAATAGTTAAAGGAAGTCCCTGACCCTTTTTAGTCGGAGCAGGTCAGTAGGGCAGGCTTAAGGGGATTCTTGGGAATGCAGGTCTGTCAGCTTCTTTAAATGCCGGCTCCCTGATCTGCTAAATCAAAGCAATCAAGAGTCTTCCACACCTGTGCATGCAGACAAAAACATACCCACCAGGACCCAAATAAGGGTAAGGATTTGGGGATAAATCTTCTCACAAAGCTTACCAGGATCTAAATAAAGGCAACACATTAATCTTGAATGTAGTTCTAATTGGAGCGTGTCATGAGCTAAAAATAAACAGGCTCTATGTGCTAAAGCAATTTTGGAGCAGAGAAAGTGTGTGTCGGTGTACTGCACTACAGCGTATGTTTAGTGCGCGATTGCGGCAGATGTGGAAACAGTTTCTTACATCTGGTGCAGATTGCTGAAAGGCAGCCGTCTGGCACATTGTGTGATGCAAACTGAAAAAGGAAAAGTGACAGAGGTACAGAATGTATTACATCTCACTATAATCTGTGCATCATGCTACTCCTGGCACTCCCCAAATCGTAAGTTGAGCCATCTGGGATAAAAATGTCCTCAATACAGGCATACCCGCATTAACGTACGCAATGGGTCCAGAACATGTATGTAAAGCGAAAATGTACTTAAAGTGAAGCACTACCTTTTTCCCACTTATCGATGCCCGTACTGTACTGCAATCGTCATATACGTGCATAACTGATGTAAATAAGGCATTTGTAACAGGCTCTATAGTCTCCCCGCATGCGCACAGCTTCGGTACAGGTAGGGAGCAGGTATTTCTGTTCAGGATGTGCTGACAGGCGCAAGAGCGAGCTGCTGTTTGCCTATTGGCGATATGTCCTTACTTGCGAGTGTTCTTAAAGTGAGTGTTCTTAATGCGGGGTATGCCTGTAATGTAATACTAAAGTTGATTCGGACGAGATCGCACGGATCGCGCTTTGTTGACTCCCAGCCATTAATGATGCAAAAATAAAAATGACAATATTTGCTTCCATTTTGCTACATAATATTTTTAGAACATAGAACCACATGGGCCAGCTTCCACGCTGGGTGCTAATTCCAGTGTAATTGTGCTACATTGGTGACATTGGTATCTACCCCGGCCCATACACATGTAGCCCCGGTGCCCTTCGGCTCCCAGAGACCTCTCTCCTTTGGATCAGCGCGGTCGCGGGTGCCGCCGGAGCCAGCGGACGGACCCGCCGGCTGTTTCCAAAGGTGGCGGCCGGAGCAGGGAGCGGTCCGAGCCTTAGGAGGCTCGGCGGCGCACCCGGCTAGCGGGGGCCGCCATTATCGCTGCGCGCGCATGCGCAGTGATCGCGCATGCGCAGATAGGATACCGGAGTTGCGGTGGCCATTAGGGAGTCGCGCATGCGCAGGAGAATCGCGCACACGGCCCCAATGTAGGAATAGCCTCCTAGGGACTACAATTCCCAGGAGGCTAAGGGTGGAAGGCACCCGGTGCCTCAGCACGGCCAATAGGGCTGGAGGGTTGCCCTGTCAGGGATATGGATACATTTCGCTGGGTTTTGAGGAGAGAGGCAGTCAGCGCCAGGAGCAGCTAGGGGAAGGAGGTAGGGTGCAGGAGTCAGTGACTCCCTGCACTAGGCCAGCAGCCCCAGATAGACCTGAGCCACCCAGTAGTGTGAGTTGTGTCAGGGACAGGCCCCAGGTTAGGGACCCTGCCCCTTACTATTCAGAGCCAGTTAGGGTCCCAGCGGTTGCGGCGTGTTTATCCAGATGTTTGGGCTCAGACCTTCGCTGTTGCTGCAGCAGCCATCCGGGGGGGATCGCCCCGGACGGTAGTTCCTGTATTCATCTGCCATCGGATCCTTTGCGAAGCTCCTTGGCAGGCCCGGGCAATGGAGTGCTCGGCAGGTAACCCTCACCAAGTGCACCAACGATACTATATTAGATTCAAACGGGACCAATGGCTGTGCAGTCACACATATCTATCTCACTTGAAGGTTGAGGGACATATTGTGTGGGGTTACTGGACACGGGGCGGGATCACCTGGTGAAGGGGGTAGCGTCCTGCGAGATGCAGTAGTTAGTGTCTCCTCTAGGGAGGGACACCTGTTGATTCTATGCATGAGTATGGTTGCACTAGTAAAGGCATAGGTTGTTATACATGCTGTGTGTGTATTAATATATATTGTCCTGCGAGGAACCACTCCCCCTCTGGTGGGAACCATCGTAGGTGGAGGCGCTGCACCGAGTACGAGGTTAGTCATATTATACATGCCCCAGGTTCCCCGTGTTGGAAGCTCAGCTCTCCTGTGAGCCTAACAGGTAAAGCACCACACCTAGTAACATTAGGTTCTCCGCACCTACACTCTATCTGTGATTGGGTGGGGGAATACCCGTTACACATATTCAGTGGTCAAAGTGTGATGAGACGAACTCCAGAGTACCACAACTTTTATATTGGCAGACTTTTGGTTCCAAAGATGTATTTTAGGAAGCCTCTCTCTCTATTTCTAAGCAGAAATATTGTATACATCTTTCTAAAATATGGCAAGAATAGCTTTTCTTACATGTTAAAATAGGCATTGCGGTCTTTGTATAAAGCGTCACTACAAGCATTTTTGACATAAAACCGACACATAAGAATAGCAGGTTAGTGCCCAATGTATAAAACCAATGTCCATGTGTTATGTGGTGTGTGCATCAACTTATTTGTCACAAAGGACAAAATGAGGCATGGGGGGAGGGGGAGTTATTGGGGGAGAATGTTCCTTTGCGTGCTTCATAAATACGTCAAAATTGTCCTTCAACTCTTTCTTGGCATAGAATAAGGGTGCCCAACTCCAGTCCTCAAGCTTCAACCAACAGGTCTGGTTTTTAGGATATCCCAACTTCACCACAGGTGACTCAAACAATGGCTCAGTCTTCAACTGTGCTGTAGCTGGGATATTCTGAAAACCTGACCTATTGGGGGTCATGAGGACTGTATTTGAGCACCCCTAGCGTAGAAGACAAATTTAAGTAGACGCAAATAAATCTTATTGCCTTCATATGCATTAACATGGCGCCCCTCAGAAAGAATAAGAAAACATGCGCCAACTGTAAGAACATGAATAATGATGCAATGCACTTTTTAAATTCCTTTAAAAAAAAAATAAAAAAAAAATATATATATATATATATATATACACTGGCGACACACTTTATTCGAGCTCGGCTAGTCCCACGAATTCGGGTATACTCGGGTGTATTGAGGTTTGTGACTATTTTCTGCCCGAGTGCATTGCGTTATTTTCCAGGCAGGGATTGAAGCATTTTATTCCCGCTGGCTGCAATACTGCACAGTATATATATATATACTGCATTACAATTCATGAATTTATGCCATCTGGTAGACACGCGAAGCATTGCAGCCTATTAAATCCTAATCATTATCATTTAACAGATCAGCCGCCCGTCAGCCAGGCATGAACCATGGCTGGGAAGGCAAACGCAACGGGGCTTGTCTGAGGTGAGGAGCGGCGCATTCCAGGTATCTGCCAGGTACATACTGGGTATTTGCTCGAATAAAGTGTGTCGCAACAGTATATATTAAGGTTATGGTGGGTAAAAAAGTGACAAAAACCATCCACAGTAAAGCATATAGCAACTGTAAATATTCCTGTATGTTCATTTGCATGTCTTAGACATTATCATGGTGAAAGACAGGGTTGCAGATCTGTCTAAGACATGCAAATGAACATACAGGAATATTTACAGTTGCTACAGCTGCGGCCGCCTTTATCCTAATGCGGCCGTATCGGCGCAACTCTGATAACCGCGGGCAGATGCAGTATTTTTTTTTTCCGGAATATGTTCCGGTATTTTAGCGCTCGTAATATTAGCATTTTATTAGCGCTGTCTGCAATACTGCAATACCGTCTAAAAACTCAGGGGGGGCGTTCGCGAGCTGTTGTCTTCAAAGTCTAATACTTTAGCAGTTCAACCTACAGTACGTCAGTACACAGTCTGCGTGTGCGCGCGCAGTAATTGTAAATTTGCATATTTATACATGCATGTGCAGTGCTGTATGTCTCATATGAACATTGTTGAAAAGCATAGGCGTGTACTGTAACAGTATCACATTTCGGCATATACAGCGCTCTCCACTCACTCTCCCCCGCACACACACAGGCTAATTTACTACACTGCAGTATTTCAATTTCTTAGCTTATCTGCAGTACAGTACACCTCTCCCACACCATTCCTTTGAATGTGTGTCTTTCTGGTTTCAATCACATTCCTGCTTGCTAGCTGATGATTACTCTGTGCATGCGTCTATAACTTCACCACTGCTTGCTTGCGAAGTTCAAGAATAAGTAACCAAAAAAAAATAATAATAATTTTCTCGTCATTTTTTATTTTTATTTTCTCCACAAGCCTTCCTAAACCATCATCATATTCCGATATTCAATCTGTGCTGTAGCTTTTGACTGTGACACTGTGCGTTTGACTGCACATGGTTGATTTGTGTGGTTTTTATGTATTTGGGGGTGTGGGGATCAAATTATTATGATGACCTGCCTGTTGAAAATATGTCATGTCTCCTGCCTGTTGAAAATATGTCATGTCTTTGAACTACAATACAGCTAATCCTTCATGCAGCTTTAGCCCCCTCCCCCCCACAGACACACACAGGGCTCGCTGAAGGATTGCAACCTCTTATCGACACCTCTCCAGAACCATTCCGTTTCTAAAGCTTGTCATTGTGCTTTTAATCGTCCCTAGCCGAGCATCACCTCTCTGCGCCTGCGTCTAATCCTCTTTGGGAAGGGAGCTACATAGCTGATGATTACTGCGCATGCGTCTATAACTTCACCACTGCTTGCTTGCGAAGTTCAAGAGTGAGTGACCAAAAAAAAAAATATTTTTTTTTCTTGTCATTTTTTATTTATTTTTCTCCACAAGCCTGCCTAAACCATCTTGATATTACGATATTCAATTTGTGCTGCAGCTTTTGACTGCGATACTATGCGTTTGACTGCACATGGTTGATTTGTGTGGTTTTTATGTATTTGGGGGTGTGGGGATCAAATTATTATGATGACTTGCCTGTTGAAAATATGTCATGTCTTTGAACTACAATACAACTAATCCTTCATGCAGCTTTAGACCCCTCCCCCCCGCAGACACACACAGGGCTCGCTCAAGAATTACAACCTCTTATCGACACCTCTTCAGAAACATTCCGTTTCTAAGGCTTGTCATTGTGCTTTTAATCGTCCCTAGCCGAGCATCACCTCTCTGCGCCTGCGTGTAATCCTCTTTGGGAAGGGAGCTACATAGCTGATGATTACTGCGCATGCGTCTATAACTTCACCACTGCTTGCTTGCGAAGTTCAAGAGTGAGTGACCAAAAAAAAAATATATTTTTTTTTTTCTCGTCATTTTTATTTTCTCCACAAGCCTGCCTAAACCATCTTGATATTACGATATTCAATCTGTGCTGTAGCTTTTGACTGCGACACTGTGCTTTTGACACCTCTCCAGAACCATTCCATTTCTAAAGCTTGTCATTGTGCTTTTCAACCTCTTTCACACCATTCGTTAATTTTCCTATTGTTGGCTTTCCCTTATGTTAATCTGATTATGTAACCAATTATTAAAAAGGTAACCAATTATTAAAACTGTATGTCTTCTTGAAGAATCCCCCCCACACACATTCACAGTGAATTTAAAGTTCAAAGAAATAAAATCTTAATGTAATTAAATATGTAATTTATTTTATCAGGAAAGAAAAATACAAATAATCATTGAGAGGGAGGGGGGATGAAAATTGAGGGCTGGTGGATAATCATGAATAATGCACATTGATAATAATAAAAACAGTAATACAAATTTTCTGTCTTTATCTTCTTCCTCATTCTGTGTAGTTCATTGAGAGAGGGGAGGTTTTGTGTAAATCATGACTGCAGTTTAGATACACTTAACTGTACACACAGTTCACAAACTTTACACGATACCCCGCACTCCCCCAGTCCATCCTTTTTTTCTGAAAAGACAAGCAAATAAAAAATTAGTGCAATTATGTGCATACTGTATTATGGCATTGTGTACTGTATAGCTACTCCATATTGGACTACAGTATGCAGATAGTACTGTCAAACTAGTCTATACTGGAACTACTGTATACTGTAGCTACTGTTAAATACTTTGTAACCAGGTGGCTAGTGCTGCTCTCTGAGGAAAGGAAAAATCTTTGCCATACTTACCTGTATCATACTGTACGTACAGTACCATACGACAGTACAGTACTATACCATACTACCTTCCTGATGCTTGCCCATTACGCGCAATCACAATGGGCAACACAGTCGCAATAAGGTTAATATATTTATTGCATCGTTCCACGGTGAGTACATCGTTCCAAAAACTCATTATGCCTTGTGCCAACTCATCCTTTTTGGTGGGTTTCACGACTTTTCGGATTTGGTCCTTCAGCTGATGCCAGACCATTTCGATAGGATTGAAGTCTGGCGATCTGTCATTGGAGAGGGAAAAAAAGGAAAATTAGTTAAAGAGATACAGTACACAGTAAAAACAGTGGGAAAAAATGAGACACGGATACCACACTTACTCCGCTGGCATCTTCACCCAGTTGATACCGCGCTCAAGAATATGCGCTGTTGACGCGGTTTGCTTCGGATCGTTGTCCTGATATAAACGGTGACCATCTGGGAACTCACGTGTGATGTATTCCACAATCTCAGGCACAATTTGCTCTTGGAAAAAAGCTTTATTCATGATTCCTATAACAAGAAAAGAAAAGTGCTCAAAAAACTGCACACTAGTACAGTACAGTGCATAAGGCAAAAGCGTGCGACTTATTTTACCTTCAAAGATGACAATGCATCCTGGTCCACGCCTAGAGATGGCACCCCACACATGCATCTTCACTGGGTGTTTTGGACACGGCTTCATAGATATGCAACCTTTTTTGTGGAATGCAAAGGTGGCAAATCTCTCCAGCGATACAGTAGACTCGTCAGTGAAGATGCAATCCTGGAAAGTTTCTCCAGTGTCGATCCATGCCTGGGCCTGGACCACTCTCTTGATCTTGTTAACGTCCCTTATCATAGGGTACGCTCTGTAATGACAAGGAATAATTTTATAGGTACAGTACAGTTTCTTAAACACCACTTAAACCTCCTGTACTGTCCAGTACTAACCTCACACGTCCATATTTCCATCCAATTCTGCGTCTCATCTTCTTTATGCTGGTCTCGGATACAGTGAGATTGTGATTTTGCAGCACAGTGTATTTGACCCTTAAGGCACTCTTCTCATCATTCTCTTCACTTATTTTGTCGACCAGAAGAGTTGTCTCCCTACGGTGCACAGAAAAACAACAATCCGGTAAATTACAATGCAGTAGGCCACAAGTACAGCACATCATTTACAGTAAACAATTATAGATGCAGCAATATAAACAATAATAGAATAATATACTGTATTATATACTGTAGTTATATAAATATACTGAAATAACTATAAAATTAGATAGATCTATACTATATAGTTATATTAATATGCAGCAATATAAACAATAATAGATATACTGTATTATATACTGTAGTTATATAAATATACCGAAATAACTATAAAATTAGATAGATCTATACTATATAGTTATATTAATATGCAGCAAAATAAACAATAATAGATATACTGTATTATATACTGTAGTCATATAAATATACCAAAATAACTATAAAATTAGATAGATCTATACTGTATATTGCTGCATATTAATATAACTATAAACAATAATAGATACTGTATTATATAGTTATATGAATATACTTACGCGTTAGTTACCATTGGTGTCCTTGTGCGTTGTTTGTTTTTTCCGTGTGCATGATAGCACACGGTGGTTGATGGCACAATGAGGCCAGAAGCAGCTAACCAGCGTTGGATATCTGCAATTCGTTCTCCGCTCGTGTACATCTCCTTAATTCTCATGCTGAGATCCTTTGAAATCTTTTTAACAGGCATAGCTGCGAGTAGAAAGAAATACAAGCACAAGAATGTATATTCGATGTTTAGTCGATGTGTATTCAATGTGCAGTGAATCCACAAAATGGATGGTGTATTTATACGTTAATGACTCACATTAGAGTACGCCCACTTTTAACACCTGTACCTCGTCGCCATGCATAAAAGGTTACACACTTTGCATAGCCCACTACTCGATGATCTGTATCTGAACTTGCCCTTGTCCAGATACTGCATTGTGCCATCTGCTCCCATGGATCAACCCCGATTCTACGGATGCAGGAAGCCACTCGCCTCTGCCGTGCCTATCACACAGAAAAAGTGAAAGGCGGCAGCCGTTTCCAAGCCAAGGCCAAAGCGACAGGCTAAGGCCCGGGCCATATAGGTGTGGGGAGAGCGGAGGCACGCTAACGCTGAGGCTCGCCTGCTTCAGTCAGCGTGATTGCACGGACTTGAAGGCGAGCCAGCATACACGAAGGGAGCCGGGGGGAGGTGGTTGGAGGCGGGGCAGTGACGTCGCTGGGCCAATCGCCCGCGACGCACTGACTTCAATGTCACGGCGCCGACATCACGGCGCCGTGACGTTGACGCTGCTGTGCTGTGATTGGAGGTTTTCAGCCGACAGCGCGCTGAAAAACAGCTTGGCGCTCGGCTGAAACCTCCAACTCGTCAGCACGCCTGCGGACGCTCGCGTGAGCTCCCTCTCAAGGCATCCTCATTGAGGATGCAGGGGCTTAGCGCGGAGCGTCCGCACGCCTCAGCACGGCTGGTCCATCTATGGACGCAGCCTAAGGCTAATAAAGAAAACCTTCTGCTGACCCCATAGCCTAAGGATTTTAATACATGTAAGCCTTATTATGTCAAGAAGAAATTCGGTGATGTACACTTAAGGCAAAACAAATGGCAGGCCACTTCCTCAATTACGCTTCAACGTCTCTGGTGCTGCTCTCCCGGAAATCTACAGCCCATCTTCTCCACTACTCGTCCACGACGCTGCCGCCACTCTCCCGGAAACCCACAGCCCATCTTCTCCACTACTCTTCAACGATGCTGTCGCTGGTCTCCCGGAAATCCACGGGTCATTGTGTACATGTAGAAAACCCTCTCAAAGAGAGAAAAAACGCCGCACAGCCGGAAAAGAATAAGTGAAGGCTGATATAGGGGAATAAAAAAGCTTTATTTGCACAAGGTGCAAGCGAGTCCTCTTGACGCGTTTCGGCCTGGCAGGCCTTTGTCAAAAGAGTCATTGTGTACATGTGTACATGTATGCTGTTGACGAGGAGGATAACATGACAACCCCGTCAAGACCACACCAGGAGACAACACGGCGACCAAGACAGGAGGAAAGCTTCCTCTCAGACAACCTACCCTCGCCCGCCGCCACAAGCACACCTGCTCCCAGAAGCACACCCGCTCCCAGAATCCAAGCTTGCAAGCTTGCATCGATACGGTGCCCGACATCATCCTGCGCGAGCTGCCACCGGCACTCAGGGAGAAGTACAGGGTGATGAGTGCTGGTTTACCCCAAAAGTATGGCATGTTAATTTTTAAGCACCACGTGTCCTACTTGGTGTACTGCGGGTAGGCCAAAAATGTAAACTACGAACGAAATCGCGAAAAAAGGGCGCTTCCTGAAAATTTAAGAAGGACTATTGTGGAGGAATGGCGGCGCTATTTTTCAATTTCCGATCCTTTAATGAAAATCGTTCGAGGCTCCATTAATGGCATTTTGCGTCATACACGGCATCAGCCCTGGAAGGACAATCTGGTGGTTATCAAATTGGCGTGACTGTTCAAATGTTGTTTAATTTTAGACTTGTTGCTTTTTTTTAAATTATATAAATAAAGAAATGTTTTTACTTACACAAGACCTGCGCGGTTCCAGTCCTCGAGGGCCGCGAACAGGCCCGTTTTTCAAGGTTATCCTGAGGGCCGGGCCTGTTTTGCAGCCCTCAAGGACTGGAGTTGTGCAGGCCTGACTTACTGTACTGTACACCATCCTACTGTAAATGTTTTGACTTTATGTACTTAAATTAAGGAGATGTTGCGTGTTTTAACTTATATTAATAAAGAAATGTTTTTTTACTAACACCATACTGTTGTGCTGTAAATGTTTTGACTTTCTGTACATAAATGTTTTCACTAGCAGTAAACCATAAACCTGTTAATGTTTTGAATTGCTGTACACTTTAAATGTTTTTAAATTGTATTTGTAAATAAATGTTTTTGTACTTACTCCACCAATAAAAGAAAATGTTGATTTGTTTTAAATTGTTCCATTGTCTCCTTTTATACTGTAATAAAATACAATGTTTCTAGAACATACAGTACTGTCCAGGCATACTGTACAGTACTGTACTGTATACTGTAGGCATGCTCAATACTGTTCATCACAAGAGTATTAAAACAATACATGCTGTACGGGTATAGAATACACATATGTACTGGAATACATGTAGAATAAATGCATACTTTTTATTTTTCGGGTTTATTATACACTATATATATATAAAAAAGTATTGTATACGGTCTGAAAACAGTAGCATACTGTTTCAGGTTTTCTATGAAGCTCTCAATTACAGTATTAAATCCTAATCA